>NW_027514780.1:300000-600000 GCF_048772815.1 Callospermophilus lateralis | reverse complement strand
GTTCCCACAACCAGGTGGCACTGGAGAACATTTGGATGTCCTGTTGCTGATCATGAGTATACCAAACAATGCCTTGATTGACTGGGTTTCATGAAAATGGTGTAGAACAGAGATGCCAGTAAGTTGGAGCCTGCTGAGTAGTGGGCCTAGAGCAGTGGTGGGCAGGTGTGTGATGAAACATCAGTGGTAGGGCCATGAGGATCTACCATTGGATTCCAAATGGCTTGTGACTGACATGGTGCAGCCAGCAGTCCCTTATATGTAAAGACATCTTGTTATATGGTGAGGTTTCAGGTCAATGTTCTGAATCAGGTTGATATGGACGAGGGGGCAATGGGCCAAGCTAGGAGGGATAGAAGCCTGGTTGGTGCATTCTCCTGCAGACCCTGACCCAACACACGTGACAGAACTCCCTCCAGCAATATGTCCCAGTTGAGCTCCTGGTATTTCGTGAAGCAAATACCAAACTCCAAGTGCAGCAGGAAAAACACCACAAAAAGTGTAGGAGGACCAAATGGCTTCGCAGTCAACACGGAGAGACACTTAGTCCTCAGTGGTCACAGTTTACCTACAAAGAGAGGATTCAGCATTGCTGCCTCATCTTCATTGGAAAATAAGAAACCATGTCCTTCAGGTCACATAGATGCAGAACCAGCTTTGATGGTCTCACTACTAAAGAAGCCAAATCTCCTGACAACAACATATATTTCAAGTGCCCAAACTCAGAGGCAGTTTCTCAAAAAGTTTTTAGGCTCTCAGAGCTCCCTGTTTGTGTTGTGTTTACCCTGTCCCTTACTTTTGGAAACTCCTCTACCACCTCCATGGTTATGAACTCTTGAGCATTTTCCATTCCAGATATGTATTCACTGATTTTCTAACTCTTCTCCTCTAATTATGTTTTACCTGGGGTGAAGGTAATGTCAAGGCATTTTTCTGGATGAGAGTGAGAGGATATCAGACCTTAACAGATATTTGTGAAGCACATATTTGCTTACACATTGAATTCATTTTCCAATTTTCCTTTTGAAATACTGAATCCCTGACACTAACCCATACCTACTAGAATCAGACAACTCATCCTAATATAATGGAGAAAAATAACCCAAACAGAATAGAAATTCAAGCAGTTCAGAGGAGGCATCTTGTATAGTTGGACTTGCCTTTTGCATTATATAAGGTAGGAGTTATAAATCTAGTCAATTTTTATTTGAAATAGTTCTCCGTGTGTTTTTAAAGATAACAAATGTGTGAAATCCTGTTTCCCTTTCTCTGTAGCCAATTCACACATGTATATTTATATGCACATATAGAATCCTACCAGGAATCCCACGTACATTTTTGTGAGGTTTCTCACTTCGCAGATTCAAATTGTGAGAAGAGATCACTCCTCTTAAACGCTGTTAGAACTGAAGATTCAAACTATATGGGAGCTTTCTAGTAGAACAACATTATACATATACTCATGTTCAGTAAAATAATTATTTTTGCATCTGTGGATGATATATATTTACTGATGAATTTTGATTTTCATATATATTGCTGCTTTTTAATGTCTGTGTGTAGTTTGTGTGTGTGTGTGTGTGTGTGTGTGTATATATATACACACACACACTATTCAGATTTTTCAATATATAAAATATATGTGTCTTATATACACTTTCTAAATTCATTCATGTTCTTGTATATGGATTTATAATCAACTTTTCACAAGATTATTTTCCGAAATATTCATCCACCTGAAATACATATTTGTTTCCTAGTACTGAAAACAAACTTCAGTGAATGGTGCCTACAAATTCTAATAATTTTACAGTAACTGACCCAGTTTACCACCAATGCAAGTAGATTCCTATGGGACATGATATGTAATTTGAGGTTCATTTGTATTCAACACTGGTACATTATTATTTCTTCAGTTTTTGCACATCATACGATATATATTTCATCCACAAGTTCACAAATTTACAGGTATTTGTTTCAACTTTAATCAATTCCTGTTTCAGAACACAAGTATTATCAGGGTTTCTGAACTCGTCTTTTCATGACGCTTCTTTCCAAACAAGTTATTTTCGATTTCCATAATCACTGGTGAAGTAAAACTCACACCCTTCGTGATAAACCAAAACACTAATATTACCATTATATGTATACCATTTTGGAAAGAATGATTGTATATCAATATAACATTTCCTGTAATTTTTCAGATATCAGTTCAATCCATTATTTATAGTTGGAACAAGTTATATTATTTATTCACAGTATGTTCTATTCATGCTTTATCTTTATATTCATAGACACAGTGTACACCTCTTTGGACCCCCAATACTAATTTTACGTCTTCAATATATTGCTACCAGAAATGGTGGAAGAAATACTTATGTCACCTGATCTACATATACATTTTATCACAATAATATTCTGAAAAAAAATGTAAAGGTCACACTTATGACTGTACCAAAGCCTAAAAGAAAAGTGAACATGGATTAATAGAAACATCCATGTCCTTGCTGCCTAATGCTCTCAAATGTCAATCCTATTGGTGACAACATATTTGTTTCTTCCTAAGATTATATATTCAAACTCAACCCTGTTGAAAATGTCTAATCCTATCACTCACTTTATATTTTGCCTGATGCAATAATGTCTCTATTGATATCTGCATTTCTACATATTTTCCCAGTTTATCATAGTGACTGACTCTTCATATGTGCCGACATTTACATTCACTCTCTAACCGAAACCATATTGGTAAAGAACTTTTGGTCTAAATCCTATAATCGCTCTTCTTCCTAAACCTACCGACAATCTTTCTAAACCTACTGACTATCCCTTTTTACTGGATGTTCTCTTCTACGTTCAATCATCCAAGGTACAAGGTCCTATGCCATTGTATATTGAATTATCTGAGACATCTTTAGAGAACATAAATCAAGCTAAGTATCCCAATCCAGGGCCCAATGCCCTTCTGGGTTTCAAATTATACCTAGATTTTTATTTTCATACTTATATTTCACCTCTACATTCTTGTAAATCTCACAGGTTGCCAATACCATTATTCATCGCACAGAATGATTCCTAACCCAAATTGAACCTGTTATTAACCCTAAACATACACTGTTCCCTCAATCTCATTTTACAGAAGAACAGGGACGGAGTTGTTCTTACAATACAGGAAAGTAGGGGACCTTCCACCTGCTGAAAACCTCAAAGGTCCATACAGAAATGATACCCGGAAAAGTTATAGGCAGCTATGAAGGACCTGAGAGAGCAAAAGTCATCTTCCATGGCAAACAACCTGGTCAAGATGAAGGGATGTGTCTTAATCAGCCTCTCTCTTCTTATTGTAGAGAAGATGGACCAAATCAGGCCTGTGTGGAAAGCTGTTCACGGGTGCCTATGGTTGATATACCATTCTAACTTGTGAAAGTGTCACAGGAAGTAGGGGCAGCCTCCATCTCATGGGACCCTTGGAAGCAACTGTTAGGAAAAAGGGGTGCCAAGGCAGTGGCCTCATTCAGTTCCAAAGAAAGTGACATATCTAATTTCCTTGGTGATGGAACTCTCTGAACTTGCTATCCAAGAACCAAGACACCGAGAGGCAATCCCAGTCCAAGTCCCTGTGGGCTCACTTGATTGGATTTTCCAAGGACAGAGTCAGTCTTTCTCGGTACCTAATGATGTGAGTATAGCCAAATACCAGGAGAGCACTGAAGAGGTACTTTTCCTGAGAAAGCAGGTAGTGGCTCGCCACTTTTTCCTGACAACTTTACAGAGTTGGTCAAGGAAAGCAGATCTGATAGAGGACACGCCATTTCGGGGGAACATAATATTGCCCACCAGTCAGAGTTAACTCCGGAGAGTCACAGAACTACTTGAGGGAAGGAGGTGCCTTTGTGAGTGTGGGTTTGTTGTTTTGTCTCATATTCTGAGAATAGGTAGGGAAGGCGGTTTGTTTGATTTGGAGTGAACTGTTTCTAGTAAGTCGTTTGACAAAATGAGTGTTTCTATGTCTGTGTATCCCACTGTGTCCGTGGTTGTAGACATGAGAAAAGAGAATGCAACAATGGATGTGTCCTGTCTAGTAGAAAGCTTCCCATTATGCATCCTGCCTAATTTATGAATGGAGTGCGGCTTGCCTTATGGATGAGCAATACCTATTACCTTCCTAAGTCCCTGTTTTCTTCTGAATTCTGGCCACTCTCCAGAATAGGCTCATGGTTTTGTGTCCAAGATATGCAACAACTCCAAGGTCTGTGACATGGCCATGTAAAGGATAGCTGAAGGGAATGGCCAGCATCTCAGAAAACTCAGATATCAGTGTGACCAGGAAAGTCTAAGTGGATATACCCTGCTTTTGGCCTTTTGCTTACCTATTGTTCTGTTGCCCTGAATATCAGGAAGGTCTTTGCCTCAGGCCACCCCTTTGTGAAGCCTGAAGGAAACAGTTTTCAAATGGAAATGAATGGGCATCACTTGTGGCTCTTTCTTAGTTGCTTTGGAAAGGGATGTGTCTTAATTAGACTCTTGGCCTTGTATGTGGCTGTGACTTTGATTCTCAGCAGCTGATGGATCTAAAAATGATCCCATGTGTGCATCCAAAACCATAATTGCCAAAAGATCAGTCATTGTGGATGAAGTCTCTCATCTTCCTCTGTTAGGTTCCTGACCTCCATCAAGTGAGAATAGGTATTCCTTGGGTCAAATGAGTTCTTCAAATCACTGCAGAGGTGCTTAGGTTTTCGTATGACTCCAAATCACATAAAGAATCTATACTTGAAAGTCAGTAGGCCTCAAATTGGAGAAACAGAGCAGTATTAACGGGAGGCTTATTTGATCACTCCTGGTTCACAGAAAGGGTGTCCAGGCCAACATCACTTTAGGCAAATGAGAGGCAAGGGAGTTTATTTGGACACTGTCTTTGGGTGAGCCCTTCATGGAAACCTCCAGACAGAGGTTACGATGAGTGACTATATGGAAGAAGATGAGGACCATGTTTGAGTGTTTTGTTTTTAATTGTGGTCATTTGTGTGGTGGTTGTAAGAAATATCTTGGTCCACCTGGGCTTGAACTCTGTTGGGATTTCCCTTAAAGACTGCGTTCTGGAACTGAACTCAGAGAAGTATTGCCATGAATAGAAATACAAGCAGTTTAGAGGAGGCATGGTGTATATTTGGACTTGCCTTTTGCATGATACAGAGTAGGAGTTAAATCTAGTCAATTTTTTGTTGAAATAGTTCTCCATGTGCTTTTAAAGTTAAAAAATTGTGAATTCCTGTCTCCCTTTCTCTGTAGCCTATTCAGCACATATATTTTTATATGGATATATAGAATCATACCTGGTACCACACATACATTCTTGTGAGGTGGATGAGTTGTCAGATACAAATTGTGAGAAGAGATCACTCCTACTTAACCGTGTTGGAACTGAATATTCAACCAATGGGTGAGCTTGCTAGTTGAACAACATTATACATAAATCCATGTTCAGTAAAATGAATATTTTTGGATCTTTTTATGATATATATTTTATGAAAATTTTGATTGACATATATTTTGCTATTTTTTTTCTGTGTGTGTGTGTGTGTGTTTTGTATCATTCGCCTGTTCTGTAAAACAACTTCAGAGAGAGAGGTTAAAAATTCATGCAAAGCTCTGATGGAGGTATCTAATATCTTAGTTTTGGTCTATTGCTTCTTCTAATTGGGTCATTTGTTGTGTCCCATGGACGAGGGCAGTGGTTCCTGTGCCCACCCCTGAAGCAACTCCTATTCCGAATAGGATGGCTAAAGTGAGGGATATATGTTCCCAGTGGAAACGGGTTGTATGCCCCTCTATTTCATTTTCAAATGAACCTGCATCATGACAGAGCACTCTGGGAAACATCTGCACCATTACACAATTAATCACATCTGTTGACAATTTCTTTAAAACATAAACAATGTTTAATTATATACAATTATGCTGTTGTAGGGACGGACAAGGCAAGGTACCTAAGATAGCAACGAAGACAGGGAAACCGTCCTATTTGGTTGCAACCAGATTCAGAGGGCATTGCTTCTGTTGTAATCAATTATTCTCCTGAAACTCAAGTTTAGGTAGTTTCAGAATTTTGTACCCAACATGTAAGGGAAGGGACTCAGAAGTTCACAGTCTTCAGAAGTTCAAAAAAGCCGTTGTTGTTTCTGTTTTTACCTCAGTTCTGGGCAAGTTAACTTTTCAAGGACACCTGGGAGGGAAAGAGCTTTTTCCTACCTTTCTTATTTTTCGCCCCTGACAGCTGTTACCATGGAGCCCTGATGGTAACTTCTTTATCTTAGAAATATAGCCATCTCTGTAAAGCCCCAGCTCATGGCCAGAGGCCTTGTTCATTATTTTGTGGAAAACAAGTAATGGGGTGTCTAGCATAGAAGTGCTTATTTTTTTAGCCAGTGGCCAAGTAGAACAAGGCAACACTAAAAGAGGAAGTTTATCTACATTGAACTCTTTTATAGGGACTCTTTTGCTGAAAGTCCTAAAGTCAGCCATGGTGAAGACTTCTGTAGAAAGTCAGTTAAGAATTTTCTGTAGGCCTGGTACAGAAGGGGAAGACAGGGAAGGTGGGGCTGACAGCAGCTCCGAGGATCTGAGAATAAGGAAGGAGAGATGTAAAAGAATAATGGGAAAGGGGTTTGGGATTTTCCTAGCAACAAATACTTGAGCTGTAGAACAGGTAGAGCAGAGGGGAAGACAAGAGTGAGTATCCCAAAATGCATGTGAGGGACTTTAAATTTTTAGTAAACTGTTTTCAGTGATGACAAAGCAACTTTAAAGGCCATTTTCATTACATCTTTGATAGGAGTCTGAGGGCTCTCCTCAGCTAGTTTCAGCTTTGTGTTAGCTGGTAAGAGGACCTGGTGGGACCCGGGGCGGGCACGGACAGGAGAAGAGAGAAGTGAGTCGGTGGATGGGAACCTGAGTACCTGCTACTTCAGCAAGATGGCGATGGTCTGAGAACCAGCAGAGATTTGGGTTTTTGATCTAATAATTGGAGGGGAGAAATCAGGTTGCTGAGGTGAGAGTGACAGCAGAGACTCTGGAGCACAAGGCTGAAGGTGAGGATTGATTGGATAAGCATAGTTCAGGATATGAGTGAAGGATGGAAAAGGCATGCCCATAGGGGAATCTCCTTTCACCCTTTTGAGCACTTGCAGAAGTTAAAAAGGTCACACAGGGCTGGGGATGTGGCTCAATTGTAGCACGCTCGCTTGGCATGCGTGCGGCCCGGGTTCGATCCTCAGCACCACATACAAACAAAGATGTCGTGTCCAGCAAAAAACTAAAAAATAAATATTAAAAATTCTCTCTGTCTCTCTCTCTCTCACCTCTCTCTTTAAAAAAAATGGTCACGCAGAATTTGAGGATCAAGAGACCCCTCTGGGGGCCATCGGTTTTGGTTATCTAATTGGTAATATGGCCAATGCTGTGTACTGAATTTGATGAGGAGTTTGTGTTCCATCAGGCAGCCCCTGTATGCTCACATCCCCATGACGTACAGCAAAAGTCTGCCAGGCATTCTGGGATTACTAAAAAGGAGTGATGGATTTTTCCTTTCCCCAGGTCCATGATCCTCTTAGTTATACAAGTCCGATATTTACTGCCATTAGCCCCTTGAACTAGAGACCTTTTATTTGATAGAGGGCCCAATGGGGCCTTAAGGGCTGAGTTTATTGCCCCTGTATCCACTTCAAAGTTTACTGGTGTCTCCTCCACTTCAAAAGATACGCTGAGCTCAGGGAGGGGATCTGAGCCCCGACTTTCGTAGTCATGCTGAAGAGTCAGAAAGGCTGGCTGGCGTGGCTGCCTCTTTCTAGGGCACTCTTGAACCCAGTGTCCTCTTTCTTTACAGTAGGCACATTGATCTGAGGTCAGGGGTGGCCTCTGGCGTGGGACCAGGTATCCCTTCCTGTCTCCCTGTTTCTTAATTTCTGGCCTTTTTGTTATTGTGACCGGGACCTTAGTCAACTCCTTAGTCTGTCTTTTGTTTCTTTTATCCTCCTTTTGCTCCCTTCTCTTCCTCAGTTTCTCTCTTATAGTATACTTTCTCGGCTTCTCTGACTAAATCTCTCAAAGTCATATCTTGTAATCCATCTAAGCATTGTAACTTTCTTTAAATATCCAAGGCAGCATGCCCAATAAAGGCCATTGTGACAGATGATTTTTGATCCTCTGCATGAGGATCGAAAGGAGTATATCTCCTATATGCCTCCGTAATTCTCTCTAGAAACATAGAGGAAGATTCATCAGGCCCGCAGGCGTGGTACCCACGTCACCCCAAATGGAGTAGGGAAAGAGCAGTGCCACTGCCTGCTCCCGGATCAGGCCCAGGCACCAGCTGGTGTGGTAGTCACGTCACCCAAATTGTAGTAGGGGCCAAGCAGGCTGCCCCCCGCGCCCGCCACAAAAGCAGACCTGTGACTGACCTTCGGAACAGGCCCAGCGGCCTGCCACTATGGTAGACATGACACCCCAATTGGAGTAGTGGCAGAGCAGAGCTTTCTCCCACGCCCAGTACAAGCACAACAGCCCACCGGCGTGGTAGTCACGTCAACCCAATTGGAGTAGGGGCAGAGCAGAGTCTTTGCCCGCACCCGGAACAGGCCCAGCGATCTGCCAGCATGGTAGTCATGACACCCCAATTGCAGTAGGGCCAAAGCAGAGCCACCACCCGCTCCCGAAAGGTAGGCAGACCTGCAACTGACCGGCGGAACAGGACTAGCGGCCTGCAAGCACAGCAGACACATCAACCCATTTGGTTATTTGAAAAAATAAAAAAAATCTACAGACCCTTAGCCATGCTAACGAAGACAAAAAGAGAGAGAACTCAAATTACTAGCATACAGGATGAAAAAGACAATATCATAACAGATATTTCAGATATACAGAAGATAATCCGAAATTATTTTGAATCTTTGTACTCTAATAAAATAGAAGACAGTGAAGGCATCGATAAATTTCTTAAGTCATATGATCTGCCCAGATTGAGTCAGGAGGATATAGACAACCTAAACAGACCAATATCAATTGAGGAAATAGAAAAAACCATCAAAACACTACCAAGTAAGAAAAGCCCAGGACCTGATGGGTTTACAGCAGAGTTTTACAAAACCTTTAAAGGGGAACTAATACCAATACTTTTCAAGCTATTTCAGGAAATTGAAAAAGAGGGAGAACTTCCAAATTCATTCTATGAGGTCAACATCACTCTGATTCCTACACCAGACAAAGACACTTCAAAGAATGAAAACTACAGACCAATATCTCTAATGAGCCTAGAGGCAAAAATCCTCAATTAAATTCTGGCAAATCAGATACAAAAGCATATCAAAAAAATTGTGCACCATGATCAAGTAGGATTCATCCGTGGGATGCAAGGCTGGTTCAATATACAGAAATCAATAAATGTTATTCATCACATCAATAGACTTAAAAATAAGAACCATATGATCATCTCGATAGATGCAGAAAAAGCATTCGACAAAGTACAGCATCCCTTTATGTTCAAAATTCTAGAAAAACTAGGGATAACAGGAACATACCTCAATATTGTAAAAGCAATCTATGCTAAGTCTCAGGCTAGCATACTTCTGAATGGAGAAAAATTGAAGGCATTCCCCCTAAAATCTGGAACAAGACAGGTATGCCCTCTTTCACCACTTCTGTTCAACATAGTTCTCGAAACACTGGCCAGAGCAATTAGAGAGATGAAAGAAATTAAAGGCATATAAATAGGAAAAGAAGAACTTAAATTATCACTATTGCAGATGACATGATTCTATTCCTAGCAGACCCAAAAGGGTCTACAAAGAAACTAATAGAGCAAATAAATGAATTCAGCAAAGTGGCAGGATATAAAATCAACACTCATAAATCAAAGACATTCCTGAATATCAGTGACAAATCCTCTGAAACGGAAATGAGGACAACCACTCCATTCACAATATACTAAAAAAAAAAAAAAAATAATTGGGAATCAACCTAACAAAAGAGGTGCAAGTTTTATACAAGGAAAACTACAGAAACCTAAAGAGAAAAATAGAGGAAGATATTAGAAGATGTAAAAATGTACCCTGTTCATAGATAGACAGAACTAACATCATCAAAATGGCGATATTACTAAAAGTTCTCTATAGGTTTAGTGCAATGCCAATCAAAACCCAACGGCATTTCTTGTAGAAATAGAGAAAGCAATCATGAAATTCATATGGAAAAATAAAAGACCCAGAATAGCAAAAACAACACTAAGCAGGAAGTGTGAATCAGTCGGTATAGCGATACCAGACTTCAAACTATACTGCAGAAAAATAGTAACAAAAATAGCATGGTACTGGTACCAAAACAGGTGGGTGGACCAATGGTACAGAATAAAGGACACAGAAACCAATCCAAAAAATACAACTATCTTACATTTGATAAAGGGGCTAAAAGCATGCAATGGATGAATGATAGCATCTTCAACAAATGGTGCTGGGAAACCTGGAAATCCATATGTAACAAAAAGGAAATGAATCCCTTTCTCTCGCCATGCACAAAAGTTAACTCAAAATGGATCAAGGAGCTTGATATCAAATCAGACATGGTGTCTGATAGAAGACAAAGTTGGCTACGATCTACATACTGTGGGGTTGCCTCCAAATTCCTCAATAGGACACCCATAGCACAAGCGTTAATAACTAGAATCAACACATGGGACTTACTCAAACTAAAAAGGTTTTTTCTCAGCAAAAGAAACAGTAAGAGAGGAAAATAGGGAGCCCACATCCTGGGAACAAATCTTTCCTCCTAACACTTCAGATAGAGCACTAATATCCAGAGTATACAAAGAACTCAAAAAATTAGTCAATAAGATAACAAATAACCCAAACAACAAATGGGCCAAGAACCTGAACAGACACTTCTCAGAGGAGGACATACAATCAATCAACAAGTACATGAAAAAATGGTCACCATCTCCAGCAGTCAGAGAAATGTGAATCAAAACCACCCTAAGATACCATCTCACTCCAGTAAGATTGGCAGCCATTATGAAGTCAAACAATAACAAGTGCTGGCGAGGATCTGGGGAAACAGGTACACTTGTATATTTCTGGTGGGACTGCAAATTGGTGCAGGCAAATGGGAAAGCAGTATGGAGATTTCTTGGAAAGCTGGGAACGGAACCACCATTTGACCCAGTTATTCCCCTTCTCGGTCTAAAACCTAAAGACCTAAAAAGAGCATGCTACAGGGACACTGCTACATCGATGTTCATAGCAGCACAATTCACAATAGCAAGACTGTGGAACCAACCTAGATGCCCTTCAATAGAAGAATGAATGAAAAAAATGTGGCATTTATACACAATGGAGTATTACTCGGCATTAAAAAATGACAGAATCATAGAATTTGCAGGGAAATGGATGGCATTAGAACAGATTATGCTAAGTGAAGCTAGCCAATCCCTAAAAAACAAATGCCAAATGTCTTCTTTGATATAAGGAGAGTAACTAAGAACAGAGTAGGGACGAGGAGCATGAGAAGAAGATTAACATTAAACAGGGATGAGAGGTGGAAGGGAAAGGGAGAGAGAAGAGAAACTGCATGAAAATGGAAGGAGAACCTCAGGGTTATACAAAATTACATACAAGAGGAAGTGAGGGGAAAGGTAAAAATAATACAAGGGGGAGAAATTTATTACTGTATAGGGGGTAGAGAGAGAAGAGGGGAGGAGACTGGAGGGGAGGGGGGATAGTAGAGGATAGGAAAGGCAGCAGAATACAACAGACACTAGTATGGCAATATATGAATCAATGGATGTGTAACTGATGTGATTCTGCAATCTGTATACGGGGCAAAAATGGGAGTTCATAACCCACATAAATCAAAGTGTGAAATATTATTTATCAAGAACTATGTAATGTTTTGAACAACCATATATAAAAATTTAAAAAAAGAGATAACTAAATTCGGTGAATAATGCACGAGAATCCTAATATTTCTACAGTTTAAAATCAATGCCAGTAGATTCCTATGGGACATGATGTGTATTTTGACATTCATTTTTATTCAACAATGGTACATTACTATTTCATGAGTTTATGCACATCATAGGATATATATTTCATCCACAAATTAGCAAATTTATAGGCATTTGATTGAATTTCAATCGCTTCCTGCTTTACAATATATGCATTCCTCCAGGTTTCCTGACTGGTCTTTTCATGAGACTTCTTTCCAAACATATTATTTTTGATTTCCATAATCACTTTTGAAGCAAAACTCACACACTGTTCATGATAAACCAAAACACTAATATTACCATTAGATGTATAATTGGTGGGAATGAATGATTGTATATCAATATAAGATTTCCTGTAATTTTCCAGATATCAGTTCAATCCATTATTTAATGTTGGAACAAGTTATATTATTTATTCACAGTATTGTCTATTCATGCTTTATCTCTATATTCATAGACACAGGGTGCACCTCTTTGTACCCCCAATACTAATTTTACGTCTTCAATATATTGTTTCCAGAAATGGTGGACGAAATACTCATGTCACCTGATCTACATATACATTTTTTCACAGTAATATTCTGGATAAATAATGTAATGGTCACGGTTATGATTGCACGAAGGACTAAATGAAAAGTGAACATGGATTACTAAAAACATCTATGTCCAGGTTGCCTAATGCTCTTAACTGTCAATCCTATTGGTGACTACATATTTTTTTTCTTCCAAAGATTATGTATTCAAACTCAACCCTGTTGAAAATGTCTAATCCTATCACTCACTTTATACTTTGCCTGATTTCATAATGTCTCTATTGATATCTGCTTTTCTACATTTTTTCCCAGCTCATCATAGTGACTGACTCTTCATATGTGCTGACATTTACATTCACTCTCTAACCGAAACCCTATTGTTAAAGAACTTTTGTCCAAATCAAATACTCACTCTTCTTCCTAAACCTACCGACTAGCTTCATAATCTTACTGACTATCCCTTTTTGACTGGATGTTCTCTTCTACATTCAATCATCCAAGGTACAAAGTCCTATGCCATTGTGTATTGAATTAACTGAGACATCTTTGCAGAACATAATTCAAAGCTAATTATCCCAATCAAGGGCTCAATGCCCTTCTGGGCTTCAAATCATACCTAGATTTCTGTTCTCATACTTATATTTAACCTCCATATTCTTTTAAATATTGAAGGTCCCCAACACTATTATTCATCACACAGAATGATTCCTAACACAAATCGAACCTGTTATTAACCCGAAACATACACTGTTCCCTCAATCTCATTTTACAGAAGAGCAGGGACAGAGTTGTTCTTACAATACAGGAAAGAAGGGGACAGTCCACCTGCTGAGAACCTCAAAGGTCCATGCAGAAATGATACCTGGACAAGTTGTAGGCAGGTATAAAGGACCTGAGTGAGCAAAACTCATCTTCCATGGCAAAACACCTGGTCAGGATGAAGGGATGTGTCTTAATCAGCCTCTCTCTTCTTATTGTAGAGAAGACTGACAAAACCAGACCTGTGTGTAGAGCTGTTCCTGGGTGCCTATCGTTGATATTTCATTCTAACTTGTGAAAGTGTCACAGGAAGTAGGGGCCGGCTCCATCTCATGGGACCCTTGGAAGCAACTGTTAGGGAAAAGTGGTTGCCAAGGCAGTGACCTCATTCAGTTCCAAAGAAAGTGACATACCTCATTATTTGGTGATGGAACTCTCTGAACTTGGTATCCAAGAAGCCAGGCACCCAGAGGCAGTCCCAGTTCCAGTCCCAGGGGACTCGCTTGTTTGGATTTTCCAAGGACAAAATCAATCTTTCTTGGTACCTACTGATGTGAGGATGGCCAAATGCCAGAAGAGCTCTGAAGAGGGACCTTTCCTGAGAAAGCAGGTAGTGGCTCACCACTTTTTCCTGACAACTTCACAGAGTTGGCCATGGAAACCAGATCTGAAAGAGGACAGGCCATTTTGGGAGAACATAGTATGGCTCACCAGTCATAGGACACTCCTTCTAATCACAGACATACTTGGGGGAAGGAGCTGCCTTTGTGGGAGTGGGTATGGCTTTGTGGTTCTGTCTCATGTTCTGAGAATAGGTAGGAAAGGCGTTTTTTTGTTGTTTTTTTTTTTTGTTTTTGGTTTTCAGTGGACTGTTCTAGTAAGTCGTTTGACAAGGCAAGTATTTCCATGTCTGTGTATTCAACTGTGTCCGTTGTTGTAAACATTAGAAAAGAAAATGCATTAATGAATGTGTCCTTTAAAGTATAAATATTCCCAAAATTCATCCTGCCCAATATATGAATGAACTGCAGCTTGTCTTATCGAAGGGAAACACCTGCTATCTTCCCAAGTTAATGTTTTCTTCCTATATTCTGGCCAGTCTCCAGAATAGGCTCATGGTTTTGTGTCCACGATATGTACCACCTCCAAGCTCTGTGACATGGTCATGTACTGGATAGCTGAAAAGAATGGCGAGCATCTCAGAAAACTCAGATATCAGTGTGACCAAGAAACTCTCAGTGGAGAGACCCTGCTTTGGACCTTTTGCTTAAGTACTGTTTTGTTACACTGAATATCTGGAAGGTCTTTGCTTCAGGGCACCCCGTTGTGAAGCCTGAAGAATATAGTTTTGAAATGGAAATGAATAGGCATCACCTGTGGCTCTTTGCTTAATTGCTTTGGAAATGCATGTGGCTGAATTAGCCTCTTGGCCTTCTTTGTGGCTGTGATTTAGATTCTCAGCACATGATGGATATAAAGAATGATCCCATGTGTGCGTCCAAAACTATAATGGCAAAAAATCAGTCATTGTGGATGAAGTCTCTCGTCTTCCTCTGTTAGGTTCCTGACCTCCATCAAGTGTGAATAGGGATTCTTTGGGTCAAATGAGTTCTTCAAAGCCCTGATGAGGTTCTTGGGTTTTCGCATGACTCCAAATCACATATAGAATCTATACCTGAAAGTCAGTAGGCCTCAAATTGTAGAAACAGAGCAGTATTAACGGCATGCTTATTTGATCACTTCTGGTTCACAGGAGGGCTGTCAAGGCCACCCTGACTTTAGCCAAATGAGGGGCAAGCGAGCTTTTTTTGGACACAGTCTTGGGCTGTGCCCTTGATGGAAAACTCCAGCCAGAGGTTACGATGAGTGACTATATGGAAGAAGATGAGGGCCATGTGGGAATGTTTTGGTTTTAATTTTGGCCATTTGTTTGGCGGTTGGAAGAAATGACTGGGTCCACTTGGGCTTGAACTTTGGTGTGATTCCCCTTAGAGACTGAGTTGTGAAACTGAACTCAGAGAAGTATTGCCATGAATTTTGTTTGGATTTTAGGAGGCCACGCATGTGAGTCGCCCTTGTAAACTGAGATCTAGGGCCAGGGTGGCTTTCCACAGAGCACTGGGAATCTCTGCCAGGATATCACATGATTTTATTCTCAAAGACATGGCAGCCATATTTGAGAGTCGAAAAATACATAGGCCTCACATTGTAGACTTTAATGGGCCTGGCATCATGTGACCATTTTGGCACTCTTTCAGAAGCCTTGCCTGTGAGAGTTCTCCAGAGCTTTTATTGAATTGAGCTTCCTCAACATTTAATGGTTACTGAATGAATTGAAAGCCACAGTGCCTCCAACTTCATCCTTGAAAAATGGCTAGATAAATACCATGAAAATTTTGAAATTCCCATGACCAGGTGGCACTGGAGAACCTTTGGATGTCCTATTGCTGATCAAGAGTATACCAGACAGTGCCTTGATTGACTGGGTTTCATGAAAATGGTGTAGTACAGAGATGCCAGTAAGTTAGAGCCTGCTGAGTAGTGGGCCTAGAGCAGTTTTGGGCAGGTGTGTGATAAATCACCAGTGGTAGGGTCATGAGGATCTACCATTGTATTCCAAATGGCATGTTACTTACATGGTGCAGCCAGCAGACCCTTATATGTAAAGGCATCTTGTTATATGGAGAGGTTTCAGGGCAATGTTAAGAATTAGGTTGATATGGACAAGGGGGCAATGGGGCAAGCTATGAGGGATAGAAGCCTGGTTGGTGCATTCTCCTGCATACCCTGGCACACCACACGTGACAGAACTCCCTCCAGCATTGTGTCCCACTTTAGCTCCTTGTATGTCATGAAGCAAATACCAAACTCCGAGTGCAGTAGCAAAAACACGACAAAAAGTGGACCAGGACCAAATGGCTTCACAGTCCACATGGGGAGAAACTTAGTCCCCAGTGGTCACAGTTTACCTACAAAGAGATAATGCAGCACTGCTGCTCATCTTTATTGGAATATAAGAAGCCATGTCCTCCAGGTCACATAAATGCAGACCCAGCTTTGATGGTCTCACGCAAAGAAGTCAAATCTCCTGACAACAACATATTTTTCAAGTGCCCAACCTCACAGAAAGTTTCTCAAAAAGTTTTTAGGCCAGAAGAGCTCCATGATTGTGGAGTGTTAACCCAGTCCCTTACTTTTGGAAACTCCTCTACCACCTCCAAGATTGTGAACTACTGAGCATTTCCATTCCAGATATGTATTCACTGATTTTCTAACTCTTCTCCTCCAATTGTGTCTTAATTGGGGCAAAGGTATTGACAAGGCATTGCTCTGGATGAGAGTGGAAGGATATTTATGCAGCACATATTTGCATACACATTGGATTCATTTTTCAATTTTCCTATTGAAATAGTGAATCCCTGACACTAACCCGAACCTATTAGGCTCAGACTACTCAACCTAATAAAAAGGAGAAAAATAACCCAAACAAATATAAATACAAGCAGTTCAGAGGAGGCATGTTGTATATTTGGACTTGCCTTTTGCATTATATAAGGTAGGAGTTACAAATCTAGTCAATTTTTAATTGAAATAGTTCTCCATGTGTTTTTAAAGTTAACAGATATGTGAATTCTTGTTTCCAATTCTCTGTAGCCATTTCACCCATGTATATTTATATACATATATAGAATCCTACCAGGTATCACATGTACATTTTTGGGAGGTGGCTGACTTGGCAGATACAAATTGTGAGAAGAGTTCACTCCTCTTAAACGCTGTTGGAACTGAAAATTCAACCTACAAGCTTCCTAGTAGAACAACATTATACATAAGCTCATGTTCAGTAAAATAAATATCTTTGCATCTGTGGATGATATATATTTAATGATGAATTTTGTTTGGCATATATATTGCTACTTTTTAATGTCTATTTGTGTTTTTTTTGTATATATACATACACTCTGTAGATTTTTCAAAATATGAAATATGTGTCTTATATACACTCTCTTAATTCATTCATGTTCATGTACTTGGATTTATAATCAACTTTTCACAAGATTATTCTCAGACATATTCATTTAACTGAAATACATGTTTGTTTCCTAGTACTGAAAACTAACTTCAGTGAATGGTGCATACAAATCCTAATAATTCTACAGTAACTAACCCAGTCTAACATCAATGCAAGTAGATTCCTATGGCACATGATATGTAATTTGACGTTCATTTGTATTCAACACTGGTACATTACTATTTCTTCAGGGTTTGCACATCATAGGATATACATTTCATCCACAAGTTCACAAATTTATAGGCATTTGTTTCAACTTTAATCACTTCTTGCTTCAGAACACATGTATTGTCAGGGTTTCTTGACTGGTCTTTTCATGAGAATTCTTTCCAAACACATTATTTTCAATTTCCATAATCACTATTGAAGCAAAAGTCACACACTCTTCATGATAAACCAAAACACTAATATTACCATTTGATGTATAATTGGTTGGAATGAATGATTGTATATCAATATAAGATTTCCTGTAATTTTTCAGATATCAGTTCAATACATAATTTAAATTTGGAACAACTTATATTATTTATTCACATTATGGTCTATTCATGCTTTATCTCTATATTCATAGACACAGGGTACACCTCTTTGTACCCCCAAAACTAATTTTATGTCTTCAATATATTGCTCCCAGAAAAGGTGGTAGAAATACTCATGTCACCTGATCTACATAAACATTTTATCACAGTAATATTCGGAACTAAAAATGTGAAGGTCACACTTAAGACTGTACCAAAGCCAAAAGGGAAATTGTACATGGATTACTAAAACATCCATGTCCAGGTTGCCTAATGCTCTCAAATGTCAATCCTATTGGTGACGACATATTTGTTTCTTCATAAGATTATATATTGAAACTCAACCTTGTAGAAAATGTCTAATCCTATCACTCATTTTATACTTTGCATGATTTCATAATGTCTCTATTGATATCTGCTATTCTACATATTTTCCCAAGCTCATCATAGTGACTCACTCTTCATATGTGCTGACATTAACATTCACCCTCTAACCAAAACCCTATTAGGAAAGAACTTTTGATACAAATCCTATACTCACTCTTCTTCCTAAACCTACCGACTATCTTCTTAATCCTACCTACTATCCCTTTTTGACTGGATGTTCTCTTCTACATTCAATCATCCAAGGTACAATGTCCTATGCCATTTATTATTGAATTATCTGAGACATCTTTGCAGAACATAATTAAAAGCTAAGTATCCCAGTCAAGGGCCGAATGATTTCTGGCCTTCAAATCTTACTTAGATTTCTGTTTTTGTACATTTATTTCAACTCTATATTCTTATAAATATCGTAGGTACCCAATACCATTATTCATCTCACAGAATGATTCCTAACTGAAATCGAACCTGTTATTAACCCGAAACATACACTGTTCCCTCAATCTCATTTTACAGAAGAGCAGGGAAAGAGTTGTTCTTACAATACAGGAAATTAGGGTACCTTCCACCTGCGAGAACCTCAAAGGTCCATTCAGAAATGATACCTGGAGAAGATTTAGGCAGGTATAAAGGACCTGAGAGAGCAAAAGTCATCTTCCATGGTAAACAACCTGGTCAGGATGAAGGGATGTGTCTGAATCAGCCTCTCTCTTCTTATTGTAGAGAAGATGGACAATACCAGGCCTGGGTGAAGAGCTGTTCCCAGGTTCCTCTGGTTGATATACCAGTCTAACTAGTGAAAGTGTCACAAGAAGTAGAGGCCAGCTCCATCTCATGGGACCCTTGGAAGCAACTCTAAGGACAAAGTGTTTGCCAAGGCAGTGACCTCATTCAGTTCCAAAGAAAGTGACATACCTCATTTCCTTGGTGATGGAACTCTCTGAACTTGGTATCCAAGAAGTCAGGCACCCAGAAGCAGTCCCAGTCCCAGTATCAGTGGGCTCACTTGGTTGGATTTAACAAGGACAGAGTCAGTCTTTTTTGGTACCTACTGATGTGAGGAAGGACAAATGGAGGAGAGCTCTGAAGAGGGACCTTTCCTGAGAAAGCAGGTAGTGGCTCACCACTTTTTCCTGACACCTTCACAGAGTTGGCCAAGGAAACCAGATCTGATAGAGGACAGGCCATTTTGGGAGAAGATAGTATGGCCCACAAGTCAGAGAACACTTTGGATAGTCACAGACCTACTTGAGGAAAGGAGGTGCCTTTGTGGGAGTGGGTGTGTGTTTGTGGTTCTGTCTCATGTTCTGAGAATAGGTAGGAAAGTCGGTTTTTTCGTTTGCAGTGGACTATTTCTAGTAAGTCGTTTGACCAGACTAATGTTCCTATGTCTGTGTATTTCACTGTGTCCGTTGTTGTAGACATTTGAAAAGATAATGCATTAATATATGTCTAGTCTAGTATAAATCTTCCCATAATTCATCCTGGCCAATTAATGAATGGAATGCAACCTGTCTTATCCATGGGCAACACCTGCTATCTACCTAAGTTCCTGTTTTCTTCCTGAATTCTGGCCATTCTCCAGAATTGGCTCATGGTTTTGTTTCCAAGATATGTACCACCTCCAAGCCCTGTCACATGGCCATGTACTGGATAGCTTAAGAGAATGGCGAGATTCTCAGAAAACTCAGATATCAGTGTGACCAGGAAAGTCTCAGTGGAGAGACCCTACTTTGGATCTTTTGCTTAACTATTGTTCTGTTGCCCTGAATGTCAAATATCAGTGTGACCAGGAAAGTCTCAGAGGAGAGACCCTACTTTGGATCTTTTGCTTAACTATTTTTCTGTTGCCCTGAATATCTGGAAGGCCTTTGCCTCAGGCCACCCCTCTGTGAAGCCTGAGGAAAACAGTTTTGAAATGGAAATGAATGGGCATCATCTGTGGCTCTTTGCTTAATTGCTTTCATAAGGGATGTGGCTGAATTAGCCTTTTGGTCTTATGTGTGGCTGTGACTTAGATTCTCAGCTCCTGATGGATCTAAAGAATGATCGCTTGTGTCCATCCAAAACCATAATTGCAAAAAGATCAGTCATTGTGGATGAAGTCACTTGCCTATCTCTGTTAGGTTCATGACCTCTATCAAGTGAGAATAGGGATTCTTTGGATGAAATGAGTTCTTCCAAGCCCTGCAGTGGTGCTTGGGTTTTCACATGACTCCAAATGAAATAAAGAATCTATATCTGAAAATCAGTAGGGCTCAAATTGGAGAAACAGAGCAGTATTAAAGGCATGCTTATTTTGTCACTCCTGGTTCACAGGAAGGGTGTCCAGGCCACCCTGACTTTAGGCAAATGAGGGGCAAGCGAGCTTATTTTGGAAACTGTCTTTGGCTGCGCTCCTCATAAAAACCTTCGCCAGTGGTGAGGATGAGTCTCTACATGGAAGAGGATTAGTGTCATGTGGAGGTGTTTTGGTTATAATTTTGGTCATTTGTGTGTCGGTTGGAAAAAATGACTGTGTCCACCTGGGCTTGAACTCTGGTGTGATTCCCCTTAGAGACTGAGTTGTGGAACTAAAGTCAGAGAAATATTGCCATGAATTTTGTTGGAATTTTAGTAGGCCATGCATGAGAGTCGCCATTGGAAACTGAGATCTAGGCCCAGGGTGGCTTTCCACAGAGCACTGGCAATCTCTGCCAGGATATAACATGATTTTATTATTAAAGACTTGGCAGGCTGAGTTGAGAGTCAAAACACACATGGGCCTCACCTTGTAGACCTCAATGGGCCTGGCTTTATGTGGCCTCTTTGGGCACTCTTTCAGAAGCCTTGCCTGTGAGAGTTCTTTAGAGCTATCATTGAAATGAGCTTCCTCACCATTTAATGATTCCTGAATGATTGAAACCCACAGTGACTCCAACTTCATCTTTGAAAAATGGTTAGATAAATACCATGAAATTTTTGAAATTCCCATGACCAGGTGGCACTGGAAAACTTTTGGATGTCTTGTTGCTGATCATGAGTATACCAGACAGTACCTTGATTTACTGGGTTTCATGAAAATGGTTTAGAACAGAGATGCCAGTAAGTTGGATCCTGCTGAGTAGTGGCCCAGAGCAGTGGTGTGCAGGTGTTTGATAAAACATCAGTGGTAGGGCCATGAGGATCTACCATTGGATTCCAAATGGCTTGTGACTGACATGGTGTAGCCAGCAGACCCTTATATGTAAAGGAATCTTGTTATATGGAGAGGTTTCAGGGCAATGTTCTGAATCATGTTGCTATTGTCAAGGGGGCAAGCTACGTGGGATAAAATACTGTTTGGTGCATTCTCCTCCAGACCCTTCCCCCCACACCTGACAGAACTCCTCCAGTACTGTGTCCCATTTGAACTCGTATTTTGTGAAGCAAATACCAAACTCCCAGAGCAGCAGCAAAAACACCACGAAAATTAGAGGATGGCCAAATGGCTTCACAGTCCACACGAAGAGACAATTAGCCCTCAGAGGCCACAGTTTACGTACAAAGAGAGAATTCAGCACTGTTGCCTCATTTCATTGGAAAGTAAGTAACCATGTCATCCAGATCACATAGATGCAGACCCAGCTTTGATGGTCTCACTACAAAGTAAGCTAAAGCTCCTGACAACAGCATATATTTCAAGTGCTCAACCTCAGAGGCAGATCCTCAAAAATATTTAGGCCAGCAGAGCTCGAGGTTTGTGGAGTGTTTACCCTGTCCATTACTTTTAGAAACTCCTCTACCAACTCCAATGATGTGAAATCGGGAGCATTTTCCAATCCAGATAGGTATTCACAAATTTTTTAACTCTTCTACTCTAATTGTGTTTTTCTTGAGGCGAAGGTAATGTCAAGGCATTGTTCTGGATGAGAGTGGAAAGATTTTTCTGTAGCATATGTTTGCATACACATTGGATTCAATTTCCTGTTTTCCATTCAAAATACTGAATCCCTGACACTAACCCATACCCTACCAGACTCTGACTACTAATCCTAATATGATGGAGAAAAATAACCCAAACAGAATATAAATACAAATAGTTCAGAGGAGGCACGGCGTATAGTTGGACTTCCCTTCTGCATGATACAGAGTAGGAGTTATAAATCTAGTCAATTGTTTGTTGAAATAGTTCTCCATGTATTTTTAAAGTTAACAAACATGTGAATTCCTGTCTCCCTTTCTCTGTAGCCTATTCAGCATGTGTATTTTAATATGGACATATACAATCCTACCTGGTACCACACGTTTGTTCTTGTGATTTGGCTTACTTGGCAGATACAAATTGTGAGACGAGATCACTCCTACTAAACCCTGTTGGTACTGAATATTGAAACAATGGGTGAGCTTCCTAGTTGAACAACATTATACATAAATCCATGTTCAGTAAAATGAATATTTTTGGATCTGTGGATGATATATATTTTATGATGAATTTTGATTGACATATATTGCTACTTTTTTTGTCTGTGTGTACTCTCCAGATTTTTCTAAATATGAAATATATGTGTCTTATGTACACTCCCTAAATTCATTCATGTTCATGTATGTGGATTTATAATCAACTATTCACAAGATTATTCTCAGAAATATTCATCCACCTGAAATTTGCCTAATGCTCTCAAATGTCAATCCTATTGGTGACTACATATTTGCTTCTTCCTAAATTATGTATTCAAACTCAACCCTGTTCAAAATGTCTAATCCTATCACTCACTTTATACTTTGCCTTATTTTGTAATGTCTCTATTTATATCTGCTTTACTTCATGTTTTCCCCAGTTCATCATTGTGACTGACTCTTCACCTGTGCTGACTTTAACAATCACTCTGTAACCGAAACCCTGTAGCTAACAAACTTTTGTTCCAAATCCTATACTCACACTTCTTCCTAAACGTACTATCTTCCTATTTCTATCAACAATCCCTTTTTGACTGGATGTTCTCTTCTACTTTCAATCATTATAGTAAATGTCGGGCGAGCTTCGCAGGAGGAAACCACCAACAGACTATCTCATGCAACAGCAAAGGGTTTATTGAGTGTCCAGCATGCTGGTGCTCAGAGCTCACTTGAATAGAGCAGATAGCCCTGAGAATCGCTTAAGTAGAGCTTATATACTTTACCTGGAGAGGGCAGGGAGGGAAGTTTATTGATGGATCAGGGCGAGTGGGCGATTTGCGTGCAACTGGGTGAGGGAGCACATTCTGCAGTTGGGCAGTTGGGGACAGCACATACTGGGAACAAGATTTGCAAGCATTTCTCAAGATTTCAACAGTGTTTTGTTAAGCATACAGAAAAACAGGAAGTGACAAGTACCTATTTTATTAACCTTTTATTCCCCACTTCTTCTTCTGGCTACTTTTAATCATAAAAATGATCATTGGGGGGTGTCACATTCTATGTATACTAGTGGGGTATTACCATAAGTTTAACTCGTCCAATTTGAGCCTGGAGAAAAGACATTACACGGTTGAGAAAACAGGGTTTAATAGTTAGCAATAATATGAGGATTATTATTGGACCGGCCAGGGTTGATAAAAACGTAGTTAACCAGGAAGACTGTGTGAACCAAGACTCAAACCACCTTTTTTGGGCCTCTCTGTCTCTTTGATGCTTTTCAAGGAATCTTTTTAATTTACTCTTAGATTTTATTACAACTCCAGTATGCTCGGCATACAAACAACTTTCTTCTCTCAATGCAGCACAGAGGCCCCTTCTCTCATGACAAGGAGGTCCAACCCTCGAGTGGTCTGAAAAACAACTTCAGAGAGAGAGGTAAAAGACTCATGCAAAGCTCTAATGGAGGTTTCTAATATCTTAGTTTTGGTCTATTGCTGTCATTTGTTGGGTCATTTGTTGAGTCCCATGGACAAAGGCAGTGGTTCCCGTGGCCACCAGTGCAGCAATTTCTATTCCTAATATGATGGCTAAGTTGAGGGATATATATTTTCAGTGGAACCGGGTTGAATGCCCCCCTATTTGATCTTCAAATGAACCTGCATTGTGATAGAGCACTCTGGGAAACATCTGCACGATTACACAATTAATCACATCTGTTGACCATTTCATGAAAACATTAACAATGTTTAAGTATATAGAATCATGCTGTAGTAGGGACGGACAAGGCAACTCACCTAAGATAGCACTGAAGACAGGAAAACAGTCCTATTTGGTGGCAACCAGATTCAGAGGGCATTGATTCTGTTGTAATCAAGTAATCCTCTGAAACCCAAGTTTAGGTAGTTTCAGAATTTTGTACCCAACATGTAATGGAAGGGGCTCAGAAGTTCACAGTCTGCAGAAGTTGAAAAAAGCAGTTTTGTTTCTGTTTTTTCCTCGGTTCTGGGCAAGTTAACTTTTCAAGGACACCTGGGAGGGAAAGAGCTTTTTCTTCCCTTTCTTATTTTCCCATTGCCAGCTGTTACCACGGAGCCCAGTTGCTAACTTCGTTAACTTAGAAATGTAGCCATCTCTGTGAAGCCCCATGTCAAGGCCAGAGGCCTTGTTCACATATTTTTGTGAAAAACTAGTAAGGGGGTGTCTTGATTAGGAGTGCTAATATTTTAGCCAGTGGCCAAGTAGAACAGGGCAACATGAAAATAGGAAGTTTAACTACATTGAACTTTTTTATAGGGACTCTTTTGCTGAAAGTCCTAAAGTCAGCCATGGTGAAGACTTCTGGAGAAGGTCAGTTAAAGACTTTTCTGTGGGCCTGGTACAGAGGGGAAAGACGGAGAAGGTGGGGCTGAGAGCAGCTCAGAGTATCTGAGAATGAGAAAAGAGAGATGTAAAAAAATAATTGGAAAGTGGTTTGGAATTTTCCTAGCAACAAATATTTGAGCAGTAGAACAGGTAGAGCAAAGAAGAAGATGGTTGTGAGTATCCCAAAACACATGTTAGGGACTTTAAATTCTTAGTAAACTGTTTTCAGTGATGACAAAGCAACTTTAAAGGCCATTTTTATTACATCTTGGATATGGGTCTGAGGGCTCTCCTCAGCTGGTTTGAGCCTTGGTTTAGTTGGTAAGAGGACCTGGTGGGACCCGGTGCGGGCACTGACAGGAGAAGAGAGGAGTGAGTGGGTGGAGGGGTACCTCAGTACTTGCTACGTCAGCAAGGGGGCAATGGTCTGAGAACCAGCAGAGATTTGGATTTTTGATCTAATAATTGTAGTGGAGAAATCAGGTTACTGAGGTGGGAGTGACAGCAGAGACTCTGGAGCAGAAGGCTGAAGGTGAGGATCTATTGGATAAGCATAGTTCAGGATGTGAGCGAAGAAGGGAAAAGGCCTCTACATAGTGGAATCTCCTTTTACCCTTTTGAGCACCAGCAGATGTTAAAAAGGTCACACAGGATTTGAGGATCTAGAGTCCCCTCTGGTTGCCATCAGTTTTTGTTTTCTAATTCGTAATATGGCCAATGCTGTGTACTGAATTTAATGCGGAGTTTGGGTTCCATCAGGCAGCCCCTGTATGCTCACATCCCCATGACTTACAGAAGAAGTCGGCTTTTCCCCCACATAGCCATGGCTGTTTATGGCTTTGACAGTCGGCCGGGTAAACACAGTAATCTAGGCTAGCCAACCTGCATCTGGCTCGTGTGTCCCTACATCCATAATGTTTGTTTCCATTATCTATGGTAAGGAAGGGATTTAATGGAATTTTAGTGGGATCCTCTTCATCAGGGATATCCCATTAGGAAAGACCTATAGCCAGCTGACAAATGTCTGGGTGGAGAGATGGTCACCAGGTCCCTAAGTGGGCTGTATGCGAGATAGATTATACTTCTTTTCCAGTAGAATTTGTGATCAGCCAACGCTGCTGAACGGGCTGATGAGGGTTAGGACTACTTGTGGCCGAGGGGAGAGTCTATAGGCTTATCCACATGGTGAATATGCAATTTGAAAGTGTTACCAGTCTTTTCCAGTTTCCAGCCAGAGTGTGGACAGGGCGCAGGCTTGAGATGAGAGGCATGGATCCAGGAAGTGATTCCATCTACCTTTACCACTGTAGATGTTTTAAGTACCACCTGGTATGGTCCTTTCCAGTGGGGTTCCAGGGATGACACCTGATATCATCTTATGTAGATGAATCTCTTACTTGATATCAATGTGGAGTCCCCTCGTCCCCAGTTTGGTAGGCAGTGGCCAGCTTTTTCCACAGGTATCACTGAGATCTTTCAAGAGCTTTAAGTCTGTCAAGCAAGGGGGTGTGAAAGGGATCGTTAGGTCTTAGAGTTGGGCTTTGGTCCATTACTGGAGGAGAGGCACCCTAGATATTCACAGGGGGTGTGGTTACTCAAAGAAACAGAGGGCGTATTTCTTGCACGAAACATTGTATAAGGCATGAGCATAGTCCAATCATTTATGCTGGTCTCTAAGCTTAATTTTGTTGAGGTCTCTTTAATGGTTCTATTCATTCTTTCTACCTGTCCTGAACTCTAGGGTCTGTAAGCACAATAAAACTTCCAATGAATCCCCAGGTTCCTGGCTAACCCCTGACTTACTTGGGCCACGAACGCCGGTGCATTATCAGACCGTATTACCTTTGGCAGGCCGTATCTTTGAAAAATGTCTTTCAGGATCTGCTTGACCACCATTTGCACTGTTTCTTTTTTTTTTTCTTTTAGTGGGGAAGGCTTCAATCCATCCTAAAAATGTATCTACAAAGACTAGAAGATATTTATGTCCATACCTTGCTGGCTTAATTTCAGTAAAGTCAACTGCCCAGAATTGTCCTGGTCTGGTTCCTCGTAGGTGCTTTCCTGCAGGAAGCTTGGAAGGGTAAGCATTTACCAACTGATGGACTCGACAGGC
Organism: Callospermophilus lateralis; assembly: GCF_048772815.1. NCBI lineage: Eukaryota > Metazoa > Chordata > Mammalia > Rodentia > Sciuridae > Callospermophilus > Callospermophilus lateralis. The sequence continues at coordinate 572,867 of NW_027514780.1, read as the reverse complement.
TTTTTATACCCATTTAGTTATTTCTTTTTGCTGTGAGTCAGTTAGTGGAAAACTCTGTTCTTGATACTTCAGAAATACCTGCAGTTTCTTTGAACCAAGGTGAGTGAGTTGATGTGCATTTTCTACTGACATATTTAGAGCTGTGACTATAGGAGTTTTTAGTGAAGGATTTAGAAATTCCACTTGGGGGCCTTCAGGGTTAAAAGTTATTTTGGCCCGGTACTTGGTGAGCAGATCTCTGCCCATCAATGGGCCTAGGAATTCTGGGATTACTAGGAAGGAGTGATGGATTTTTCCTTTCCCCAGGTCCATGATCCTCTTAGTTGTCCAAGCCCGATATTTACTGTCATTAGCCCCTTGAACTAGAGACCTTTTATTTGATAGAGGGCCCAATGTGACACTAGGGATGAGTATATTGCCCCTTTATCCACTTCAAAGATTACTGGGGTACCCTCCACTTCAAAAGTTACCCTGAACTCGGGGAGGAGATCTGAGCCCCGACTTTCATAGTCATCCTCCAGAGTCAGAATGGCTGACTGGCGTGGCTGTCCCTCTCTAGTGCACTCTTTGGCCCAGTGTCCTTTTTTTTGTACAGTAGGTACATTGATCTGAGGCCAGGGGTGGCCTCTGGCATGGGACCAGGTATCCCTTCCTGTCTCCCTGTTTCTTAATTTCTGGCCCTTTTGTTGTTGTGACCAGGACCTTAGTCAACGCCTTATTCTGTCTTTTGTTTCTTTTATCCTCACTTTGCTTCATTCTCTTCCTCAGTTTCTCTCTTAAGGTATATTTTCTTGGCTTCTCTGACTAAATCTCTCAAAGTCATATCTTGTAATCCATCTAAGCATTGTAACTTTCTTTTAATATCCAGGGCAGCTTGCCCAATAAAGGCCATCATGACAGATGCCTTTTGATCCTCTGCCTGTGGATCGAAAGGAGTATATCTCCTACTTGCCTCCATAATTCTCTCTAGAAACATAGAGGGAGATTCATCAGGCCTTTGAATAATCTCTATTACCTTGGCCAAATTAGTTGGTCGCCTAGTGGCCACTCGGATGCCCACTATTAGAACCTGGCGATAAATGGACAGATGCTTTCTAACTTCAATGGTGTTGGTGTCCCAGTTGGGTTGTTTCAAAGGAAAACCAGCTTTGATTAAGTTGGGAAGATGTATCACACTCCAATCTGGTCGGAGGACTTTTTTTATAGCTTCCAGGAAGATTCTCTTTTGTTCCTCTGTCGTGAAGAGAGTCCCTAGGAATTGTTGACAGTCATCCCAAGTAGGCAAATGTGAAAATATCAATGACTCAACCAGACCTGTGAGCCCTGTGGGGACCTCGGAAAAAGGGGGATTGTTATATTTCCAGTTATATAGGTCGGAAGAGGAGAAAGGCCAATATTTGTAGGCTTGCATTTTCCCCCCATGGCCTTCGTCAATCAATGGTCTATAGAGACATAGTGGGAGCATCACAGGAGTTCCAGGGTTTTCAATCATTCACCACCATCAAGTTTCCTTAGCTGGGCTAGCTTCCTCCTGCGGAGGAGGGGCTGTGTTTGCTGCGGGGGAGTTATCTGGAGGGCGCTGGGCCAGCTTATATTCCTCCAGTGGTAGAGAGGCTGAGTCAGCTGCAGGGGAATCACTTAGAGGGTGTTGGTGGTTGGGGGACGAAGGCAGGGTATAATAAGGGGGAAGAGAGTCCAGAAGAGTCAAATCTTTTGACTCAGGGATTACAAAGGGTGGAGGAGGAGGAGGAGCAGAGGGTTTGAGAGATCATGGGGGAAGGAGTAGGAGCAGGGGAAGGGACAAAGAAAGGCTTCACCCATTGAGGAGGAGATTTGCAGAGGTCCAGCAAAGTTAAGATATATGGCTGTTGATCCGGATGGCTATGTGTGCCCGGGTGAAAGACAATATCTCTGACTTCTTAAATTAGTGGGAAGTAGAAAGATCCTTCTAGGGGCCATCCAAATTCAAAGGTGGGCCATTCTGAGGCACAGAGATTCTGAAAGGTCCAGCGTTTAACTAAAAAAGAAAGATTCTGAGCCCTTAAGCGGACTTTGGTCCAGTGATCAAGGGTCAGGGACAGGGGCATTGAAGTGCTGTGTCCCATAATGAAAGATACACAAAGAGTGAATGCAAGACACACGACACAGACAAGACAAGACAATAAAGACATTCAATGGACATCCAAAACTGAGACCAGGACTGAGTAGCCAGCAAAACCCAATGGGCTGGCAATTCCGAATCAGATACAAAATATTACTGAGTCGAGGAGACTATTGTTCCTCGATTTCCCGAGTCTTTGGGAAGTTCCCCAGGGATGTGGCCTGTGGCTCTGTGACACGTCTGTCAGCCACCATCGGAGAGAACTCACGCAATTCATCGACAGCCATTTTGCCCAGCACTAACCTTAACACTGAAACAAGAAAGAGGCGCCTTACTTAACCCAAGAGGAACCCGTTAGGGTCTTTTGTCCGCCGCTGCCAAAACTCGGTGGAATCTCCATATTTAAAGGTCGGGTGAGCATGGAAGGAAGAGACCACTAACAGACTGCCTTATCCAACAGCAAAGGGTTTATTCTGGGTCCAGCATGCTGGGGCTTGGAGCTCACTTGAATAGAGCAGAGAGCCCTGAGAACAGTTTAAGCAGAACATATATATTTTCCTTGGAGAGGGCAGGGAGGGAAGTATACTGATGGGTCAGGGCGAGTGGTCGGTTTGCATGCAACCGGGTGAGGGAGTACATTCTACACTTTGGCAGTTGGGGACAGCACATTCTGGGAACAAGATTAGCAAACAGTTCTCAAGATTTCAACAGTGTTTTGTTAAGCATACAGAAAAACAGTAAGTGACAAGTACCTATTTTATTAACCTTTCACTACCGACTATCCTTTTTGACTGGATGTTCTCTTCTACATTCTATGATCCAAAGTACAAGCTCCTATGCCATTGTATATCAATTTTTTCAAAGCTAAGTATCCCAATCAAGGGCCCAGTGCCCTTCTGGGCTTCAAATGTTACTTAGATTTCTGTTTTTATACATATATTTCACCTATATATTTTTATACATATTGCAGGTTCCCAATACCATTATTTATTCAGCATAATGATTCCTAACCCAAATCAAACATGTTATTAACCCTAACCATACATGGTTCCCTCAATCTAACGTTACAGAAGAGCAGGGACAGAGTTGGTGTTACAATACAGGAATATAGGGAATCTTCCACCTGCTGATAACCTCAAAGGTCCATGCAGATATAATCTCTGGAGAAGATGTAGGCAACTCTGAAGGACCTGAGAGTGCAAAAGTCATCTTCCATGAAAAACAACCTGGTCAGGGTGAAGGGTTCTGTCTGAATCAGCCTCTCCATTCTTAATGTAGAGAAGATGGACCAAATGATACCTGTGTGGAGAGCTGCTCCTGGGTGCCTATGGGTGATATACCATTCTAACTTGTGAAAGGGTCACAGGAAGCAGGGGCAGCCTCCATCTCATGGGAAGCTTGGAAGCAACTCTTAGGACAGATTGGTTGCCAAGGCAGTGAACTCATTCAGTTCCTGACGGAAGTGACCTCACCTCACTTCCTTGGTGATGGAACTCTGTGAACTTGCGATCCAGGAAGCCAGTCAAACATTGACAGCCCCAGTCCCAGTCTCAGTGGTTTTACTTTTTGAATTTCCCAAGGACAGAGTCAGTCTTTCTTGGTACCTATTGATGTTAGGATGGCCAAATGGCAGGAAAACTCTGAAGAGGGGCCTTTCCTGAGAAAACAGGTAGTGGCTCACTGCTGGCTCCTGACAACTTCAGAGACTTGGCAAAGGACACAAAATCTGAGAGAGGACAGGCCATTTTGGGGGAACCTAGAATGGCCCACAGTCAGACGACACTCCAAATAGTCACAACCTACTTGGAGGAAAGAGGTGCCTTTGTGGGTGTGGGTGTGGGTTTGTGGTTTTGGCTCATGTTCTGAGAAGAGGTAGGAAATGAGGTTTGTTTGGTTTGGGGGGAATTGTTTCTAGTAAGTCATTTGACAATGCGAGTGTTTCTGTGTCGCTGTATCGCACTGTGTCCATGATTGTAGATATTAGAAAAGAGAAAGCATCAATGGATGTGTCCTGTCTTTTAGAAAGCTTACCAGCATTCATGCTGCCCAATTTATAAATAGAATGCGGCTTGCCATAATGATGGGCAACACCTACGATCTTCCTAAGTTCCTGTTTTCTTCCAGAAATCTGGTCACTCTCCATAATAGGCTTATGGTTTTGTATCCAAGATATGTACCACCTCCATGCTCTGTGACATGGCCATGTACTGAATAACTGAAGTGAATGGCGAGCATCTCAGAAAACTCACATACCAGTGTGACCTGTAAAGTCTCATTGGAGAAACCCTGCTTTGGGCCTTTTGCTTACCTATTGTTCTGTTTCCCTGAATGTCAGGAAGGTCTTTGCCTAAGGAAAACGCTTTGTGAAGTCTGAAGAAAACCTTTTTCAAATAAAAAAGAATGGGCATCAGCTGTGGCTCTTTGCTTAATTGCTTTGCAAAGAGATGTGTCTGAATCAGCGTCTTGGCCCTGTGTTAGGCTGTAGCTTAGATTCTCAGCAACTGATGGATCTAAAGAAAGATCCCATGTGTGCATCCAAAACTAAAATAGCAAAAGAGCAGTCATTGTGGATGAAGTCTTTCGCCTTCCTCTGTAAGGTTTCTGACATCAATCAAGTGAGAATAGGGATTCTTTAGGTCAAATGAGTTCTTCAATTCCCTGCAGAGGCTAGCACATAGGTGGTTGGGTTTTCTCATGACTCCAATTCACATAAAGAATCTAAACCCCACAGTCAGTAGGTCTCAAATTTGAGAAGTGGATCAGTATTAACGGCAGGCCTATTTGATCACTCCTGGTTCACAGGAAAGGGTCCAGGTCACTCAGAATTTAGGTAAATGAGGGGCAAGAAAGCGTATTTTGGACACTGTCTTGGGCTGCATTCCTCATGGAAATCTACAGTCAGAGGTTATGATGAGTGTCTATATGGAAGAAGGTGAGGGCCATGTGGGAGTGTTTTGGTATTAATTGTGGTTATTTTTGTGGCAGTTGAAAGGGATGACTGAGTCCACCTGAGTTTGAACTCTGGTGTGATTCCCTTAGAGACTGAGTACAGGAACTGAACTTAGAGAAGTATTGCCATGAATTGAGTTGGGATTTCAGAAGGCCAAGCATGAGAGTCACCCTTGGAAACTGAGATCTAGGCCCAGGGTGGCTTTCCAGAGACCACTGGGAATCTCAGGCTTGATATCACATGATTTTATTCTTAACGACTTGGCAGTCTTAGTTGAGAGTCAAAACACACATGGACGTTACATTGTAGACCTCAATAGGCCTGGATTTATGTGACCCTTTGGCCAATCTTTGGGAAACCTTGCCTGTGAGAGTTCTCCAGAACTTCATTTGAAATGAACTTCCACAACATTTAATGGTCCCTGAATAAATTGAAACCCACATGCTGCCAACTTCATCCTTGAAAAATTGCTAGATAAATACCATGAAATTTTTGAAATTCCCATGACCAGATGGCACTGGAGAAACTTTGGTTGTCCTGTTGCTGAACATGATTATGCAGGACAGTGACTTGATTGACTGAGTTTCATGAAAATGGTGTATAACAGAGATTCCAGGAAGTTGGACCCTGCTGAGTAGTGGGCCTAGTGCAGTGATGGGCAGGTGTGTGATAAAAAAACATCTGTGGTGGGGCCATGTGGATCTGCCATTGGCTTCCAATTGGCTTGTGACTGACATGATGCATCCAGCAGACGCTTCTATGTAAAGGTATCTTGTTATATGGAGAGGTTTCAGGCCAATGTTCAGTATCCGGTTGCTATGGTCAAGGAGGCAAGCTATGTGGAATAGAAGCCTGGTTGGTACATTCTTCTGCAGACCCTGACTCACCACAGGTGACAGAACTCCCTCCAGCACTTTGTCCCAGGTGAATTCCTTGTAATTCGTGAAGCAAATACGAAACTCCCAGTGCAGCAGCAAGCAACACCAGGAAAACTGGAGGATGACCAAATGGCTTCAGAGTCCACAAGAGTAGACAATTAGCCCCCAGTGGCCACAGTTTACCTACAAACAGAAAATTAAATACAGCTTCCTCATGTTTATTGGAAAATAAGAAATCATGTATTCCAGGTCACATAGAAGCATACCCAGATTTGATGGTCTCACTACAAAGGAAGCTGAATCTCCTGACTACAACATATATTTCAAGTGCCCAACCTCAGAGGCAGTTCCTCAAGAAGTCTTTAGTCCAACAGAGCTCCATGTTTGTGGAGTGTTTACCCTGTCCCTTACTTTTGGAATCTCCTCTACCACCTCCAAGTTTGTGAACTCGTGAGCATATTTGATTCCAGATATGTATTCACAGATTTTCTAACTCTTCTCCTCTAATTGTGTCTAACTTGGGGCCAAGGTAATCTCAAGGCATTGTTATGGATGAGAGTGGGAAGATACTTTTGTAGCATATATTTGCATAAACATTGGAATCATTTTCCAAATTTTCATTCAAAATACTGAATCCCTGACACAAACCCATGCCAACTAGACTCTGACTACTAATTCTAATATGATGGAGAAAATTAACCCAAACAGAATAGAAATACAAGCAGTTCAGAGGAGGAATGGTGTATCATTGGAATTGCCTTTTGCATTATATAGGGTAGGAGTTATAAATCTAGTCAATTTTTTGTTGAAATGGTTCTCCATGTGTTTTTAAAGTTAACAAATATGTGAATTCCTGTCTAGGTTTCTCTGTATCCTATTCAGCACATGTATTTTTATATGCACATATAGAATCCTACCTGGTACCACACATACATTCTTGTGAGGTGGCTGACTTGGCAGACACAAATTGTGAGAAGAGATCACTCCTCCTAAACGCTGTTGAAACTGAAAATTCAAACTATTGATGAGCTTCCTAGTACAATAAAATTATACATGAATCCATGTTCAGTAAAACAAATTTACTTGGATCTGTGGATGACATATATTTCGTGGTGAATTTCAATTGGCATATATTGCTACTTTTTAATGTCTGTTTGTGTGCGTGCGTGTGTGTGTGTGTGTGTGTGTGTGTGTATGTTTATATATATATACACACACACTCTACAGATTTTTCAAAATATGAAATATATGTGTCTTATTATACACTTCGTAAATTCATTCATATTCATGTATTTGGATTAATAATCAACTTTTCACAAGATTATTCTGAGAAATATTCATCCACCTGAACTACATATTTGATTCCTATTACTGAAAACTAACAGTAAATGGAGCATACAAATCCTAATATTTCTGCAGTAACTGACACAGTTTTATATCAATGCAAGTAGATTCCTATGGGACGTGATGTGTATTTTGTCATTCATTTTTATTCAATACTGGTACATTTCTTTTTCTTCAGTTAATGCACATGATAGGATATATATTTAATTCACTAGTTCAGAAATTTATAGGCATTTTGTTTTACTTTTCATCACTTCCTAATTCAGAAAACATGTTTTCCACAGGGTTTCATGACTGGTCTTTTCATGAGACTTCTTTCACAAAATGCAAAGGTCACAGTTATGTTTGTACCGAAGTCTAAATGGAAAGTGAGTATGGATTACTAAAAACATCTATGTCCAGGTTGCCTAATGCTATCAAATGTCAATTTTATTGGTGACTACATATTTGTTTCTTCCTAAGATTATATATTCAACCTCAACACTGTTGAAAATGCCTGATCCTATCACGTACTTTATACTTTGCCTGATTTCCTAATGTCTCTATTGATATATGGTTTCCTACATACTTTCCAGAGTTCATCAATGTGACTGGCTCTTCACATGTGTTGATATTTACATTCATTCTCTACCCGAAACCCTACTGTTATAGAACGTTTGGTTCAAATCCTATACTCACTCTGCTTTCTAAACCTATGAATATCTTCCTAATCCTACTGACTATCCTTCTGACTGGATGTTCTTTTTGACATTCAATCATCCAAGGTACAAGGTCCTATGCCATTGTATATCAATTTATCTGAGACATCTGTGCAGAATATAATTCAAAGCTGAGTATTTCAATCAAGGGCCCAATGCACTTCTGGGGGTCAAATCTTACCTAGATTTCTGTGTTCATACTTATATTTCACCTATATATTCTTGTAAATATTGCAGGTTCCCAAAACCATTATTCATTGCACAGAATGATTCCTAAGCCAAATCAAACTTGTTATTAACCCTAAGCATACACTGTTCCATCAATCTATCTTTACAGTAGAGCAGGGACACAGTTGGTCTTACAATACAGGTATGTAGGGGATCTTCCACCTGCTGAAATCCTCAAAGGTCCATGCAGAAATGATCCCTGGAGAAGACTTAGGCAGCTATGAAGGACCTGAGAGCACAAAATCATCTTCCATGGCAAAAAAACCGGTCAGGATGAAGTATTGTGTCTGAATCAGTCGCTCTGTTCTTAATGTAGAGAAGATGGACAAAACCAGGCCTGTGTGGAGAGCTGTTCCATGGTGCCTGTGGTTGATATACCATTCTAACTTATGACTGAGTCATAGAAAGTAGGGGAAGCCTCCATCTCATGGGACCCTTGTAAACAACTGTTAGGACAAAGTGGTTGCCAAGGTATTGACCTCATTCAGTTCCTGAAGGAAGTGACCTACCTCACTTCCTTGGTGATGGAACTCTCTGAACTTGGGATCCAGGAAGCCAGCCACCCAGAGCCAGTGCCAGTCCCATTCCCAGTGGGCACACTTGTTTGAATTTTCCAAGGACAGAGTCAGTCTTTCTTGGTACCTCCTGATGTGAGGATGACCAAATGCTAGGAGAACTCTGAAGAGGGGCCTTTCCTGAGGAAGCAGGTAGTGGCTCATTGCTGGCTCCTGACAACTTAACAGAGTTGGCAAAAGGGACCTGATCTGATAAAGGACAGGCCATTTTGGGGGAACATAGTAAGGTCCACCAGTCAGAGGACACTCCGGATAGTCACAGACCTTGTTGTGGGAATGAGGTGCCTTAGTGGGTGTGGGTGTGAGTTCGTGGTTTTGTCTCATGTTCTGAGAATAGGTAGCAAAGGTTGTTTGTTTGGTTTGGAGTTGACTGTTTCTAGTAAGTCGTTTGAGAAGGCGAGTTTTTCTATGTCTGTGTATCCACTGTGTCCGTGGTTGTAGTTATTAGAAAAGCGAATACATCAATGGAGGTGTCCTGACTAGTAGGAAGCTTCCAGGCATTTATTCTGCCCTTTTTATGAATTTACTGCGGCTTGCCTTATGGATAGACAACACCTGCTATCTTCCTAAGTTCCTGTTCACCTCCTGATTTCTGGCCTCTCTCCAGAATAGGCTCATGGTTTTGTGTCCAAGATATGTACCACCTCCAAACTCTGTGACATAGCCATGTACTGGATACCTGAAGGGAATGGGAACATCTCAGAAACCTCAGAGATCAGTGTAACCAGAAAAGTCTCAGTGGAGAAACCCTGCTTTGGGCAATTTGCTTACCTATGGTTCCCTTGCCCTGAATGTTAGGAATGTCTTTGCCTCAGGCCACCCCTTTGTGGAGCCTGAAGAAAACAGTTTTCAAATTAAAATGAATGGGCATCACCTGTGGCTCTTTGCTTAATTACTTTGGAAAGGGATGTGTCTGAATCAGCCTCTTGGCCCTGTGTGAGGTTGTGGCTTTGATTCTCAGAACCTGATAGATCTAAAGAAAAATCCCATGTGTGCATCCAAAACCAAAATTGCCAAAAGAGCAGTCATTGCTGATGAAGTCTTTCGCCTCCCTCTGTAAGTTTCCTGACCTCTATCAAGTGAGAATAGGGAAGATACACCAAGTAAATTGATGGCTCCTATTGGAAAAATTCTATCACTGATGACAACATCAGCATAAGTACCCCAACACTGCCACAATTCGCTGCACCAGCAGATAGTTCACAATGCATACAAGTGAGTTCACAATGCATACAAGTGAGTTCACAATGCATACAAGTGATACATAATCCAGGCAAGTTCTACAAGCAGTTCAGTGATGGCTATTGCAGAATCTGTAGATTGATTTTATCTTTGTCTTCACCGGCACTGGGATGAAGATAGGAATTCTGGCAATAATGGCTAAAGAAAAAATTCTGTAACATTCCTGAAGGCACTAAAAGAAAACAATTTTCTTAACAATTTACGTTATCTTGAAGAGAATAATTAAATATAATGAAAAGGAAAAGTGAAAGTAAACAAACACGTCTGTTAACCTCCTATTTTCTCACATATTAAAACAATCCTGAACAGTTGTTTACCCAATTTAAATTAAACAATTTAATTCACGTGAATAAAAAAAAATGGATATATTATTTCATTAGCACTCATCTTATGTGATATATGGACATACGCACATTCAAATATATAACACAAAACACAAGTGTGCACACATAATAAATACATACAACACATAATATAATAGTAAAGGCCTTATAACATTTTACATGTGAAATCATCATTGCAATGTTTAAAAACTCTACAGTCAAAAAATAGAACTGATAAGCAAAACATTAACCTAGGTCTGTATGAGCTCAAAAAAACAAAAGAGAACTTCATGATTTGAGAAAGGGCAATAATAAAATAGATATTGAAAAAAGCATCCCTGTTCTGTCACAGATGTAAGGATAGCCAAACTGGAGTTTGGATATCAGCTGTTATGGATTTGAGCCAAATCATCTTATTTTGGTCTATCGAAATCGCTTCAGTTAATCTCTCTGGAATCCAAATCGGCTGCTGTTCTCCCTGTGGAAACACATAAACAGACCCCCGACTCCAGGCAATCACTGGGTTGGGATCTTAGTTAATCTCTCTGAAATCCAAATCGGCTGCTGTTCTTCCTGTGGAAACCCACAAACAGACCTCCAACTCCAGAAAATTAATGGGTCAGGACCTTTCCATTGTCCTGTTAGAATATCCTTCCAAAGTACCTCGGGCTTATACACATTTTTTGGACACTTATGCCTTTCTGCAGCACTAAGTCCTGAAAATCCAAATTTAAAAAGTTTAGAGTAAAAAGGGTTATTTTAAGTTTATCTTTGGGGAATTTATATCCCTTCCCAATTCTGTCTTCTTACTTTAATGAGTACATTTTAATAGTGTGATGTGCTCTTTCAACTATGGCTTGTCCCTGTGGATTGTATGGGTTTCCTGATATATGAGTAATGCCAAATGATGAGCAAAATGGTTTAAAAGAGGTAGAAGTATAACCGGGGGCATTATCAGTTTTTAACTGCTTTGGAATGACCACAGTGGCAAATTTTTGTAAGCAATGAGCTATAACATCTTTAGTTTTTTTCCCCCATGAAGGGAGCCCATCAAAAATCCAGAAGAAGTATCAACTGTAACATGCAAATATTTTAATTTTCCAAATTCTGGCAAGTGTGTGACATCCATCTGCCATATATGGTAAGGTATCAATCCTCTACGATTGACTCTAAGATTAAAATGTGGTAAAATGGTCACACAATTTTGACATTGTTTTATTATTTGTCTAGCTTGTTCCTTAGTTATTTTAAAATGCTTTTGTAAAGTATTAGCATTGATAATGAACTTTTTATGAAAATTTATAGCTTCTTCTAGTGTACAGAAAATATGTATGTATGTCATGTGTAGTTTTACCTGCTAAATCATTGCCCAAACTAAGGGCTCCAGGCAATCCTGTATGTGCCCAGATATGTCCTATTAAGAATGGATATTTTCTGTCCCAGATTAGACTTTGTATACTGGAAAGGAAAGAGAAAACAGTAGAGGAAGGGGAAATCCTACCAGCATCTTCAAGAGATACTATAGCATTAACTATATACTGACTATTGGAAAATAAATTAAACACAGAATCTTTAAACATCACAAAAGCTTATAATACTGCATTAAGCTCTACCTTTTGAGCTGATTTTTGGGGTGCTAAAAATGTAAAAATTTGATCAGGTGTAACTATTGCTGCTGTACCATTATTTGACCCATCAGTGAATATATTTGGAGCATTCATGATAGGAGTTTTCTTGTAATTTTTGGAAAAATTACAGGATGCAATGACCCAAAGACAATAAAAGATTAGATGGTAAGTGGTTATCAAATAAAACATTAGATTTACACATGATTATTGCCCAAGTATTTAACTCATTAGCTAATTCATCAATTTGATTCATAGTGTATGGAGTAATAATTTTATTGGGAGAAATTCCAAACACTTCCTTTGCTGCTTTTATTCCTATGAGTATTAATTGTCCCTCAGCCTCAGGATACCTAGTAATAATAGTGTTAGAAGAATAAGATAAATGTATCCATAATAATGGAACTTCTTGCCAAAATACTCCTGTAGGAATATTTTTTGTTGGTAGCACAATAAATAATAAAGGCATTATTTTATCAAATCTATCCAAATGCATATTTCCCATATATGTTTCAATGATTTTTAATGCCTTTATTGCTTCAGGCGTTAACATTCTGGGTGAATTTGGATCAGATGGACCTTTTAGGATATCAAATATAGGTCCCAACTGTCCTGTTGGTATACCTAGATAAGGCCTTATCCAATTAATGTCTCCTAATAACTTCTGAAAGTCATTAATTGATTTGAGTTGATCTACTCGTATTTGAATTTTTGGTGGACTGACCATGGTTGAGGATAATAGAACTCCTAAATAATTAATTGGAAAATTTAATTGTATTTTATCAATTGATATCCCTAGATTATAATTTTTTAATAAGTTTGTAAGTGTGGCATAACATTCTAGCAATGGGTTTTTAACTTGTGTGCTAATAACACATCATCCATATTGTGAAATATTTGTAGTTCAGGATTTTGATTTCTAAGTGGCTGGATTACTTTGTTAACATAAATATGACAAATAGTTGGGCTGTTAGCCATCCCTTGAGGGAGTACTTTCCACTCATACCTCTGATCAGGACCTTCATGATTCAGTGCAGGGATAGTAAATGCAAAACTTGGACTATCCTCAAGAAGAATTGGAAATGAAAAAAAAAACAATCTTTAATATGTTTAACTAAAACATACCAGGTTTTTGGCAAAGCAGACAATTGAGGAATCCTTGATTGAGCAGTTCCAAAATAACCATCTCATTATTAATGGCTCTTAAATCTTGCAATAATCTCCATTTACCAGATTTCTTTTTGATGACAGAAATGAAAGTATAATGGGGAGATACAGAAGGTTGTATATGTTCTTCCGCTAATTGTTGTTTGACCAGGAACTGGGCTGCTTGTATCTTTTCTTTAGTCAGGGTCCACTGAAGAAGCCATACTGGTCTTTCTGATTTCCAAGTAATTTTTATTGTCTCAGTGGCCCTTTCTGAAAATCCAACCCATGTCTGTCTGTTGCTTGGTCTATTTGTATTGGCGCTGCTATACCTTGTTCTTGTTTTTCTAATCTTTTTCCTTTCCTAAAACCTTCTCTAGCCATAATAGTGTGTACATTTTGATTGATGTTATTTGTTAATGTCAAACCTAATTGATCTAGGACATCTCATCCCCATAAATTTACGGGAAGATTATCCAATACATATGGCTGTATAGTTCCTTCACATTCTTCAGGATCCTTCCAATCCAATACCATTGCACTTCTATGGGGATTAGTTGCCACTCCTAGGTCTCAAAGTGTTTGAGTGTATTGTTGTAATGGCCAATGTTTTGGCCATTCTTGATGAGAGACAATGCTAACATCTGCACCTGTATCAAGTAGCCCATTAAATTCATGTCCTTGAATATTTAGTTTTAGCCTGGGGCGAGAATCTAAATTTAAAGAAAGCATAACCAAATCTACACCTGTGGAGCCTAATCCCTTGGAACCTCTTTCTACAGCACGACTGGAAAATTTATCATGCAGACTGAGTATTATTAGTAACTGTGCTATTCTATCTCCTGGTGAAATTACTGATATGTCCTTTGGAGAACTGGCTATAAATTTTATTTCACCTTCATAATCGGGATCAATTACCCAAGGACTTATCATAAGTCCTTTTAGATTAGAAGAGCTGCGTCCCAATAATAAGCCTACTGTTCCTTTGAGAAGAGGTCCTTTCACCATGTGTGAATGATTTGAACCCCCATCTCTACAGTTAGTACTGATCTGACGGAGGTGCAGATGTCTAACCCTGCGCTCCCTCTGATTTGTCTGATGAGGCGTCTGATGCACAATGTGTCCTGGGCACTACACTGATGGGGTTGCTGGGTTCCTCAAGTGCTCCGTATATTTGTGGTTTTGGGACCCAGAGCATTGGGCTCCCCTGTCCATTTTTTGGCAATGGAGCCCGGTGCCTTTCTCCATGATATCGTGGATAAACAGCTAGTCCTTGTTCGTTTTTGATAATGAAGTACCCTCTATGGTGGTTTGAGAACGGCATTCATTAGCCCAATGTCTCCCTCTACGGCATCGTGGGCAAATACGCAGTATTCTACTCCTTTGGTACCTATTTTTGTTAAACCCTCTTCCTATGGAGCAATTCCTTTTAAAATGTCCTGTTTGTTCACAATTGTAGCATGTTCCTGGCCTTACATCTTAAGCCTGTTTAATGCAGCTGCCACAAATTGCCCTTGTTCATTGATGTCTCTGGCATCTAAAGCCTGTTTTACTGCAGCTGCCATGACTTCCTCTTATTCATTAATGTCTTTACATAATTTAATATATGTGTTTAAATCTTCATGTTTCCATGGTCTAGTGATATCTCTGCACCTACGATTCGCTTGGTCATAAGCCAGTTTTTTATTAATGGCATTGCTTGTTCTGTATTCCCCAAAACTCTTGTAGCTGTTTGAATAAGCCTATCTACAAATTCAGTGTAAGATTCATTAGCTCCTTGTATTACCTTAGATAATTGACCTTGTAAATCTCCATGTCCTTGTAAAGTCTTCCATGCCCTAACCACCTCTGCAGCAATTTGTGCGTATACGCCAGGATCATATGCAATTTGTTGCTGCTGGTCCTCATAAGGTCCCTTTCCTAACAACATATCTAGATTTCTCTGAGGATAACCAGCTTCTGCATTTCACCTAGCCGTCTCCTTGCAAAATTCCTCATTGGCAACCTTCCATAAAAGGTATTGACCTCCATTTAGCACAGCTTTACACATATTAGCCCAATCTACTGGCATCATATTCAAGTTGTTAATGGATTCGACCAAGCTTACAATGAAGGGTACTTGAGGACCATAGGTTGTTACAGCCCCTTTTAGCTGCTTCACTATTTTGAAATTTAAAGCATGGTGAATTCGCTGCCCTCCTACCTCAAATACAGGGCATGTTAATACTTGAGATCCTGTCTCAGGAACCGAACTATCAACTGCGGGGTTTGGGGGCCTCCTAGCATATGGAGGTGGCCTTGTTATTTGGACATTTACATACTCTGGTGATAGAAAGGTGTTAGTAACAGTCTCCTGTAGAGGAGGCGCTGTTGGTTGGACACTTATGCCCTCTAGTTATTGAAAGTTGGTAGTAGCAGTCTCCTTTTGTAACTTTGCCCCTGATGGCTTTTTCTGACCTAAGCTTTGTTCCTCTATCTTTGTCTGATCTGAAGTCTTTGGACTAAGCAAACCAGATATAAACGTCCTCAATGGAAATGTGCCAACTGTCAGAGTCCCTGGGCTGTTCTTTTCCCCCCTTTTAAATCTTCACCATGATGGTTCCATTATGGTATATTTAACAACTCCTTAAAAATCCATGGGCTACATTTTTTTATTGTATCAACGTATGCCCTGACTGTTCTTGACTTTACTGAGGTGCCTCCTTCCTCTAACAATTTACTTAACACTCTTTCAGTTTGTTTTTTTACTAATTTCTGATCCTGTATTTCTACTATAATACAACCCAACAAGACGATGCCAAACAAAACCGAGACAGAATAAAATAAAAAGGGAACAACAAAAAGTCATTATAGCCTTTATATCCTACTGACATGTGCATCCATCCTTTCTCCCTATCTGTTCCTCAGAAGTAAATAATTTTTTTCTCAGATGTGAGCGGTTTTTTATCCATCTCACTCATCTCCATGGACAGGCAACAAAAGTGAAGCAAAACAAAAGAGGAATCTTAAAATGGCTACCGATCCTCTCGCCCTTCCCTCAGGGGCTAGCAGTTTACCTTATCACTTACCCTCAGTGGCTCCCCGTGCGAGCTACCAAATGCTGCAGTCTGGCTGGGCACGATTCAAGAGCGACTTTTCAAAAGAAACAAAGTTTATTTTTAGAACCACACACGCCAAGCAAAACAGCTCCTTAGGAAAAACCCTCAGAGCCCAACTGCCACCACTGGCTTCCTTGCAAAGTTTCTGTCACACCCACAAGCCTCTCCACCTCCCACAATCCTCCTGCTCTTGAGGCCATATGGCTGGGTCAGGTGGGTGGAGCCAAAAAAGTCCCACAATGAGCAGCTCTGTGGTCTGAAAGGGCAGGGAAACTGCCCAATGTGCATCATCGCAGAGGAGCCAATCAGCTTGATGTTGCTGGGGCTGCTGTGAGCCAATCATCAGCTGGCAGTCGGAAAGAGTGGGGAAAAAGCTCAATGAGCATCTCCATTGTGCATCACCACAGAGGAGCCAATCAGCTAGATGTTGCTGGGGCCGCTGTGAGCCAATAATCATCTCGCAGGGGAATGTTGCTGGTAACTGGAAGTTTGATGGGGCCCCTTAAGCTGTGGCTCTCAACAAATTGGTGTCTCCTTTCTCTGTAGACTATTCAGCACATGTATTTTTATATGCACATATAGAATCCTACCTGTTATCAAACGTACATTTTTGTGAGGTTGCTGACTAGGCATATACAAGTTATGAGAAGAGATCACTCCTCTTAAACACTGTTGGAATTGAGAATTCAACCTATGGGTGAGCTTGTTATTAGAACAACATTATATATAGATCCATTTTCAGTGAAATCAATATTTTTGCACCTGTGGATGTTACATATTTCATGATGAATTTCAATTGGCAAATATATTGCTAGTTTAAATGTCTGTCTCTGTGTGTGTGTGTGTGTGTCTGTGTGTGTGTATATATTTATTTATATATATATATATATACTCTCCAAATTTTTCAAAATATGAAATATATGAATCTTATTATACACTCCATAAAATCATTCATATTTATGTATGTGGATTTATGATCAACTTTTCACAAGATTATTCTCAGAAATATTCATCCACCTTAAATACAGATTTGTTTCCTAGTACTGAAGACTAACTTCAGTGAATGGTGCACACAAATCCTAATATTTCTACAGTAAAACCAAGTTCAACATCAATGCAAGCATTTTCCTATGGGACATGATGTGTATTTTGCGGTTCATTTTTATTAAACAGTGGTACATTACTATTTCTTCAGTTTATGCACATCATATGATATATCTTTCATCCACAAGTTCACAAATTTATAGGCATTTGTTTCAATTTCAATCACCTCCTGCTTCAGAACACATATATTCCTCCAGTGTTCTTGACTGGTCTTGTCATGAGACTTCTTTCCAAACACATTATTTTTGATTTTCATAATCATATTTGAAGCAAAACTCACACACTCTTCATGATAAACCATAACCCTAATATTACCGTTAGATGTATACCTGGTTGTAGTGAATGTATGAATATCAGTTTAAGATTTCCAGTATATTTTCAGATATCAAATCAATCCACTATTTAAAGTTGGAACCAGTTATATTATTTATTCACAGTATCGTCTATTCATACATTATTTCTATATCCATTGACACAGGGTACTCCACTTTGTTCCCCCAATATTTATACGTCTTCAAAATATTGCTCCCAGTAATGGTGGAAGAAATGCTCATGTCACCTGATCTACATATAAATTTTAACACAGTAATATTCTGGACACAGAAAGCAAAAGTCACTCTTATGATTGTAGCAAAGCCTAAAAGGAAAGTGAGCATGGATTACTAAAAATATCCATGTCCCGGTTGCTTAATGCTCTAAAATGTAAATCCTATTGATAAATCCTATGTATTTGTTTCTTTCTAAGATTATATATTCAAACTCAACCCTGTTGAAAATGTCTAATCCTATCCCTCACTTTATACATTGCCTGATTTGTTAATGTCTCTATTGATATCTGCTTTCCTACATATTTTCCCCATTTCATCATTGTGTCTGACTCTTCACATGTGCTGATATTTACATTCACTCTCTTATTGAAAACCAATTGCTAAAGAACGTTTGGTCCAAATCCTATACTCATTGTTGTTTCTAAACCTAGAGACTATCGTCCTAAACCTACGGACTTTCCCTTTGTGACTGGATGTTCTCTTCAACTTTCAATCATCCAAGGTACAAGGTCCTATGTCATTGTATATCGATTTATCTGAGACATCTGTGCAGAACATAATTCAAAGCTAAGTAACCCACTCAAGGGCCCAATGCCCATCTGAGCTTCAAATCTTGCCTAGATTTCTGTTTTCATACTTTTATTTTACCTATATATTCTTGTAATTATTGCAGATTCCCAGTACGAATATTCATCCTGCAGAATGATTCCTAACCCAAATCGAACGTGTTATTAACCCTAACCATACACTGTTCCCTCAATCTAACTTTACAGAAGAGCAGGGACAGTGTGACCAGGAAAGTCTCAGTGCAGAAACCCTGCTTTGGGCCTTTTGCTTACCTATTTTTCTGTTGCCCTGAATGTCAGGAAGTTCTTTACCTCAGGCTAACCCTTTGTAAAGCCAGAAGAAAACAGTTTTCAAATGGAAATGAATGGGCATCACCTATGGCTCTTTGCTAAATTTCTTTGGAAAGGGATGTGTCTGAATCAGCCTATTGGCCCTGTGTGAGGCTGTGACTTAGATTCTCAGCACCTGATGGATCTAAAGAAAGATCCCATGTGTGCATCCAAAACCAAAATGGCAAAAAGTTTAGTCATTTTGGATGAAGTATCTTCCCTTCCTCTGTTAGATTCCTGACCTCCATCAATTGAGAATAGGGATCCTTTGGGTCATATGAGTTCTTCAATCCCTGAAGAGGTGCTTGGGTTTCTCATGATTCCAATTCACATAAAGAATCTGTACCTATCAATCAGAAGTTGTCAGTCAATATTGCTCCCAGAAATGGTGGAAGAAATACTCATGTCACCTGATCTACATATACATTTATTCACAGAAATATTCTGGACACTAAATTCAAAGTTCACATTTATGATTGTACCAAAGCCAAAATGGAAAATTAACATGGATTACTAAAATCATCCATGTCCAAGATTACTTATGCTCTCAAATGAAAATCCTATTGATGACTACATATTTGTTTCTTCCTAAGATTGCATATTCAAAGTCAACTCTGATTTCATAATGTCTCTATTGATATCTGCTTACCTACATATTTTTCCCACTTCATCATTGTGACAGACTCTTCACATGTGCTGACATTTAAATTCATTTTCTATCCGAAACCCTGTTGCTAAAGAAATTTTGTTCCAAATCATACACTCACCCTTCTTCCTGTACCTACCTACTATCTTCCTATTCCTACTGACTATCCCTTTTTGACTGGATGTTCGCTTCTACATTCAATCATCCAAGGTACAATGTCCTATGCCATTGTATATCAATTTATCTGAGACATCTGTGCAGAATGTAATTCAATGCTCAGTATCACAATCAAGAGCCCAATGCACTTCTGGGCTTCCAATCTTACTTGGATTTCTATTTTCATACACACAGTTCACCTCTATATTCTTATAAATTTCGCAGGTTGCCAATACCATTATTCATCCAGAAAATGATTCCTAATCCAAATTGAACCTGTTATTAACCCTAAACATACAGTGTTCCCTCAATCTTACTTTACAGAAGAGCAGGGACAGAGGTGGTCTTATAATACTGAAATGTAGGGATCCTCTACCTGCTGAGAACTTAAAAGGTCCATGCTGAAAGTATCCCTGGAGAATATGTAGGCAGCTATGAAGGACCTGAGAGACCACAAGTCATCTTCCATGGCAAACAACCTGGTCAGGATGTAGGGTTGTGTCTTAATCAGCTTCTCTCTTCTTAATGTAGAGAAGATGGACCAAATCAGGCCTGTATGGAGAGCTGTTCCCGGGTGCCAATGGTTGATATACCATTTTAACTTGTGAAATTGTCACATTAAGTAGGGTAAGCCTCCATCTCATGGGACCCTTGGAAGCAACTGTTAGGACAAAGTGGTTGCCAAGGCAGTGACCTCATTCAGATCCTGAAGGAAGTGACCTCACCTCACTTCCTCGGTAATGGAAATTGGCATCCAGGAATCCAGGCACACAGAGCCAGTCCCACTCCCACTCCCAGTGGTGTCACTAGTTTTGAATTACCAAGGACAGAGTCAGCCTATCTTGGTACCTACAGATGTGAGAATGGCCATATGCCAGGAAAGCTCTGAAGAGGGGGCTTGTATGAGAAAACAGATAGTGGCTCACCACTGGCTTCTGACAAGTCTCAGTGAAGAAACCCTGCTTTGGTACTTTTAATTACCTATTGTTCTGTTGCTCTGAATGTCAGGAAGTTTTTTGCCTCAGGCCACCCCTTTGGGAAGCCTGAAGAAAAGAGTTTTCAAATGGAAATGAATGGGCATCATCTGTGGCTCCTTGCTTAATTGCTTTGGAAAGGGATGTGTCTGAATCAGCCTCTTGGCCCTGTGTGAGGCTATGGCTTAGATTCTTAGCACCTGATGGATCTAAAGAAGCATCCCACGTTTGCATCCAAACCCAAAAGAGCCAAAAGAGCAGTCATTGTGGATGAAGTCTCTCACCTTCCTCTGTAAGGTTCCTGACGTCCATCTATGAGAATAGGGAACCTTTGGGTCAAATGAGTTCTTCAAAGCCCTGCAGAGACTAGATCATACGTTCATAGGTTTCTCATGACTCCAATTAACATAAAGAATCTAAACCCCACATTCATTAGGCCTCAAAATGGAGAATCAGAGCAGCATTAAGGGCAGGCCTCTTTGATCACTCCTGGTTCACTAGAAGGGTTTCCCAGCCACATTGACTTTAGGCAAATGTGGGCAAGGGACCTTATTTTGGATACTGTCCTTGGCTGTGCCCCTCATGAAAAACTACAGCCTGAGGTTATGATGAGTGTCGATATGAAAGAAGATGAGGGCCATGTGGAAGTGTTTTGGTTTTAATTGTGGTCATTTTTGTGGCTGTTGGAAAAGATGATGGGTCCACCTGGTCTTGAACACTGGTGTGATTCCCCTTAGAGACTGAGTTTTGGAATGGACCTCAAAGAAGTATTGCCATGTATTGTGTTGGGATTTTAGGATGCCACACATGAGAGTTGCCCTTGGAAACTGAGATCTAGGCCCAGGGTGGCTTTTCACAGAGCACTGGGAATCTCAGGAAGAATATCACATAATTTTATTCTTAAAGAATTGGCAGCCATAGTTGCAAGTCAAAACACACAT
Source organism: Callospermophilus lateralis (assembly GCF_048772815.1). Lineage (NCBI taxonomy): Eukaryota > Metazoa > Chordata > Mammalia > Rodentia > Sciuridae > Callospermophilus > Callospermophilus lateralis. The sequence goes on along the minus strand of NW_027514780.1, from coordinate 551,394 downwards.
GGACCACACATTGTAGACCTCAAACGCCTGGCTTTATGTGACCTTTTTGCCTGTCTTTGGGAAGCCTTGCCTGTTAGAATTCTCCAGAATTTTCAATGAAATGAGCTTCCTCTCCATTTAATGGTTCCTGAATGAATTGAAACCCACAGTGCCTCCAACTTCATCCTTGAAAAATGTCTGATAATTACCATGAAATTTTTGAAATTCCCATGACCACTTTGCACTGTAGAATCTTTGGATGTTCTATTGATGATCACGAGTATACCAGAAAGTGCCTGTTTGATTGGGTTTCATGAAAATGGTGTAGAACAGAGATGGCAGTAATTTGGACCCTGCTGAGTAGTCGGCCTAGAGAAGTGGTGTGAAGTTGTGTGTTAAAACATTTGTGGTTGGGTGATGTGGATCTGCCATTGGCTTTCAAATGGTTTGTGACTGACATGGTGCAGCCCCCAGACCCTTGTATGTAAAGGTATGTTGTTATATGGAGAGGTTTCAGTGCAATGTTTAGAATCAGATTGCTATGGTGAAGGGGGCAAGCTATGTGGGATAGAAGCCTGGTTGGTGCATTCTCCCGCAGACCCTTACCCATCACATGTGACAGAACTCCCTCCAGTACTGTGTCCCAGTTGAACTCTTCGTATTTCATGAAGCAAATACCAAACTCCCAGTGCAGCTGCAAGAAACACAACAAAATTGGAGGATGAGCAAATGGCTTCCAAACTGGAAGACACTTAGCACTCAGTGACAACAGTTTACCTACAAAGAGAGAATTCAGCACTGCTGCCTCATGTCCTTTGGAAAATAAGAAACCATGTCCTCCAGGTCACATACATGCAGACCCAGCTTGATGGTCTCACTACAAAGGGAGCTAAAGCTCCTGACAACAACATATATTTCAAGTGCCCAACCTCAGAGGCAGTTTCTCAAAAATCTTTAGTCTAGCAGAGCTCCATGTTTGTGGAGTTTTACCCTCTCCCTTACATTTGGAAACTCCTCTACCACCTCCAAGGTTGTGAACTCCTGAGCATTTTCCATTCTTGATGTGTATTCACAGATTTTCTAACTCTTCTCCTCTAATTGTGTCTTACTTGGGGTGAAGGTAATGTCAAGGCATTGTTCTGGATGAGAGTGGGAAGATTTTTGGGTAGCACATATTTGCATACACATTGGATTCTTTCTCCAATTTTCCATTTGAAATACTGAATCCCTGACTGTAAGGGGTAGAAGGAATTCTCCTTCAAAGAATAGCCTGACACTTACAAGAAACAGCCCCCAGGGAGACATCCTGTCTGGGAGACATCCTGTAGTCATCTGTGTTCCTGAGACATCCTGTGGCCATCTGTCTTCCTGAAATATCCTGAGGTTATCTCACCTTGTGAAGACATCCAGGAACTGCTGATAAGAGAGCTTTCAAATCTCCAGCATATAAATTCCTCTGTGTGAACAATAAAAGTTTGCAGCTTGATCAGAACTTTTGTCTTGCTGTCATCTCTCGTGTCTCTTGTCCCTTCATTCTTCCCCACCTAGGTTTGCTACCCACGTTGATGTGTCCTGCAGGCCAGGACAACTGGCGCCCAACGACTGGGGCTCGAGCCTTTGACTGAGGGGGAACCCTGTCCTCCTGGAAGATTTGGACAAGTGGAGCTCGCGATTGCCTCAGCAGACACCACTGAGAGACAGATCCAGGAGGAGAGTGGGGATGACGCACAGTGAGTGACCCACCATGGGACAAGCAGTTTCGTCACATGATTTGTTTTTGTCAGGCCACAAGGAATCCTTAAATACATGGGGGGCACGTGTTAAGAAAAATGACTTAATATTTTTCTTTTCATACATCGAAGAATTTTTTCCATGGTTTCCCCTTGAAGGTACCATTGATGGTAAAAGATGGCTTAGAGTAGGAGACATTTTAAAAGATTATTATGAATCCTTTGGCCCAGAAAAAGTGTCTGTTCCTACCTTTTCTTTCTGGAAATAAATTAGTGAAATTCTTAAAAGTTCACCCTTTGACAATGGTACCTTAATACTTGTCAGGATTGGGGAAGAGACTATGCAAAAGACCTCTCGTCCCTTCTCGGCATGCCCATCAGTTAGTATAGACATAGACCCTTCTTAGTCTCCCCAGGACCCTGGGACCTTGCTGATCTTCCTCAAAATCCCACCCTAATGAATAAGGCTCCAATGGTTTCCAACCGCCTTTATGCAGTTTTAAATCCCAGAGAAACATTGACCCCTGGGGAGGAGGCTACCTTGGAGAAGGAAGCAGCTCGCTACCATTCAGAAGACTCTCCACCTCTCAGGACCCTGCCACAGACTATAGGACTTACACATTCCCCTCCCTCCTATATCCCGCCTGCCTTTTGTGCTCTGGCCCTTCAGGGGCCAAATGTACCCCCAGATATTTTTTCCCCACTTCCCTTGCCTAACCTGGCTCCCTTGAGAGAGTCTCTCCAACATGGACGGGAACAGATCCAATTTTTAAAAGAATAAAGATCCCTTGACTCTGAGCTCTCTTCATTAGCCTTAGGAATGGAGTCAACACAAGCTGGCCCACAGTGGTCTAATACAAAGGCGAAGCCGCTCCATTGGCCTGTGCTCGCCTTCCAGTCACCACCAGTCAGATAGATAAGCCTGCCCAGGCTGAGGTCAAAGACTTAGAAGAGGAAAAAGAGGAGGAAGCGGTGGAAATGGAACAAGGAGATCAGGACTTAGAGGATGAGGAGTTCACCCCTAGGCAGGAAGGAACCCAGAGTGTCTACAAAAAATTTAGCCTCCATTTTCTTGAAAAACTTAAAAAGGCTTGTGCTCACTATGGCCCCACTGTGCCCTATACGTTGGCTTTATTAGAAAGCTGCAGCACACAATTTCTTACTCCCAATGATTGGAAATTTTTAGACCTAGCTGCCCTCAGTGCCGGAGACTTCCTGCTATGGAATGCAGATTTCAAAGAGCCCTGTCAGAAACTACTCAAAAAAAATTAACAAAGGCCTCCTCTAAATCCTGGACTTATGTTAAGCTAGTGGGCAATGCAACTTTTGACACTAAAACTAAACGGGCACGTTTCCCTGCTGGACTTTTTGCGCAGATTTAGATGGCTGGCTTAGTTGCTTTTAGACGCCTCCCTGAAAGGGCCTCGGCTATCACTTCCCTGGCAAGAACTCGACAAGGGCCCGATGAGCCTTATAGCGACTTTGTTCCCCGGCTTTACCTAGCTGTGGAATGCTTGCTTGGACAAAGCGAAAGCGAAAGCACCTTTGTAAAACATGTTGCCTTTGAAAATGTCAACCCGGCATGTCAGGATGTTCTTCGACATCATAAGGATAAAGGGAAACTTTCTGACTTTATTAGAATCTGTGCAGGCGTGGGTGCAGCCCATGCCATGGGTCTCAAATTAGTGCCGCATTTACCAAGGCCTTTTACAATACTGGCTCAAGTACTTGCTTTACTTGTAAACAACCAGGCCATTTTGCACGCAGGTGTCCGACAGGCAAACAAAGAGTAAGAATAGTGTCTCCTCAAACTGGACCTAAACCGACCCCAGCTACACTTTGTCCTTGATATGGTAAAGGTCATCACTGGGCCAGTGAGTGTAGATCAATGACAAATGCCCTCAGACAGCCTATTTCTTCCTACTTCTCAAGAAACTCCCTGGGGCAATGAGGTTTGTTCCCTCCCAAACTCCCAACCTACCTCAAAATCCTTCTCCACAATTGGCTCCCTCCAACTACCCACTCCAGGCAGTGCAGGATTGGACCTCTGTGCCACCACTGATACAATATTAGACTCAATGCAAGGGCCCCAGATAATACCAACTGGAATTATGGGTGCCCCTCCATCTCATACGTGTGCCCTTATTCTTGGAAGAGCCTCTACTACCTTACAAGGTGTTCATGTCTTCCCTGGCATTAATGATAATGATTTCACTGGAGAAATAAAAATAATGGCCACAGTTATTAATAGAGTTGCGGCCATCCCAGGAGGAAAAAGTCTTGCACAATTAATACTTCTTCCCTTAGATTAAGGGGCATTTCCACCTCCCAAACCTACTGTGGGGGACTGCCTCCTTGGGCTCCTCTGAGGTATATTGGGTTCATCCCATTTCTCATATTAGACACACCCTTACCTTACTTATTGAAGGAAAGGAATACCAAGCAATTGTAGTTACTGGAGCTGATGCGACAATTATTTCTCAAAAATACTGGCGATCAGGTTGGCCCCTCACCCCATCCTTGACTGACCTTAAAGGGATAGGAAAGTCAAAAAATCCTCTGGTCAGCTCTACTGCTCTTAGCTGGACTGATAAAGAGGGTAATAAGGGAACTGTCACTTCTTTCGTTGTTCCTGACCTCCCTGTTTACCTATGGGCTGGAGATATTTTGAGTCAAATAGAAGTTATTCTTGCCAGTCCCAATTCCATGGTGACTCATCAAATGCTCCGTATGAATTTTGTCCCTGGTACAGGCCTTGGGAGGCTGAGACAAGGACTGGTGGAGCCTATACAACCAATAAAAAAAAAATACATATGGACTTGGATATTTGGATTTTTAGTGTCGGTTCCTGACCCTCCTGTTCCCATGGAGATAAAATTATTTGGGAGACTCAGACTCTTGTGTGGGTGGATCAGTGGCCCCTTACCCAAGAAAATTTGGAGGCTGCCTCCATGTTAGTGAAGGAACAGCTGGCAGCCCGCCATGTAGAGCCCTCAACCTCACCATCGTACACTCCTATTTTTGTTATCAAGAAAAAATCAGGCAAGTGGCGCCTTTTACAAGATTTGTGTGCCATTAATAAAGTTATACTCCCGATGGGAGCACTACAGCCAGACATTCCCACACCAGTGGCTATTTCCAAAAACTATTGTAAAATGGTTATGGACTTAAAAGATTGCTTTTTTACCATTCCTTTGCATCCTGTGGATAGACCCTATTTTGCCTTTAGTCTTTCTTGCATTAATATTCAGGGCCCTATGCAGAGACTACAATGGAAGGTTCTTCCCCAAGGTATGGCCAAAATCCCTACTCTTTGCCAAAAATACGTTGCTCAAGAAGTAGACCCTGTGAGAGAGCGAGGGCCACAAATTTATATTTTACATTACATGGATGATTTGTTAATTGCTGCACCTAATACCCATGATCTTAATAATTGTTACTTGGACTTTTACAAAATCCTCACTACCTTGGGACTACAGATAGCTCCTAATAAGGTTCAAACACAGGACTCTTATAAAAGTTTGGGCCTTAAAATTCTACAGAAATCAGATCCAAATTTCTAAAATACAACTACGTGTGGACCATCTTCACACCCTTAAAGATTTTCAGAAATTACTGAGGCATATTCAATGGCTAATAACATATTTAAAATTATGCACTTGTGTACTTTTGACCCTTAATGATATTTTGAGAGGTAATTCCCACCCCTCCTCCCCTCAAAATCTTACTCCCAAGGCATAACAGGCATTAAACCAAGTCACAGAAGCCATTGCCCAACAATTTGTTAAGCAAATTTCTTATAACCTTCCTCTGGTTCTGGTTATTTTACACACTCCTCATACACCCACAGGAATATTTTGGCAGCGAGATCCACATTTTAAAAATAAAGACTGCCCCTTGTTTTGGGTCCATTTACCCACCACATCCTCGAAGGTTATTACTGTTTATCTTGCTCAGGTAACTTCTATTATTTTTAAAGGTCATTTGATTTCTCTACAACATTTTGGCAAAGACCCTGATAATATTTTTATTCCATATACTAAGGACCAAACCCAATTTTTACTAGAGACAAGGGATGAATGAGGTATTTCCCTATCAGGCTTTTGGGAACAATTGACCACCACCTCCCCAATGACCCCCCTTTACATTTTGTCCAGTTACATCCATTTACTTTTCCTGAAATTTCTCAAAATGCTCCCATTCCTCAAGCCCTTACTGTCTTTACAGATGGTTCCTGTAATGGCCGAGCGGTCTTTGTTGTCAATAACCAGCCTACCACCTTTGATACTGTCTATCAGTCACCACAGTTTGTGGAATTGTTTGACATAACACAAGTTTTTATAACATTTTTTATAATCCTGTTAATATTTATAAAGACAGTGGCTACATTGCTCATTCTGTGCACCTGCTGGTGATTTCACCCCCCATTAAGGCTTCTAACAATGCGGCCTTTCTGTTTCACCAGCTTCAGCAGCTAATTCAGGTCAGACAACACCCATTTTTCTTAGGACACATAAGGGCACACTCTGATCTTTCCAGCCCTCTAATTCAAGGTAATGCCCAAGCTGATGCAGCAACTCGTTCCATCTTTCCAATTTTTGTTGGCTCCATTCAAAAGGCCACGGAGTTACACAATCTACACCATTTAAATTTCCAGAGCCTTTGATTACTTTGTAAAATTACCAGGCAACAGGCACGAGAAATAGTAAAAGCATGCCCTAGTTGCGCTGTCTCCCTCCCCATTCAACACTTGGGAGTTAACCCCCGAGGATTACTGCCCGATCAGTTTTGGCAAATGGATGTTACTCATTTTCTTGAATTTGTAATAGCCAAATATATATACACATTTCTGTAGATACCTTCAGCGGCTTTATTTTTGCATCACCACATTCTGGAGAGGCTACCAAAGATGTCCTTTCTCATCTTGTTTCAGCCTTTTCTGTTATGGGTAAACCAATACATATTAAAACAGATATTTATCCTACATATACCATTGCCAAGTTTAAACAGTTTTGTGCTACCTTGCAAATTTGTCATACTCCTGGAATTCCATACAACCCTCAGGGCCAAGGCATTGTGGAACTTGCCCACCTTAACTTAAAAACTTGGCTAACCCTCCTTAAGGCTTCCTCCCTTGTATTTACCACACCCAGGCATCGCCTTAACAATGCATTATTTGCCCTTATTTTTCTTACCCTAGACAATGAAGGCCATTTGGCAGCAGACAGACACTGCCATCCCTCGTCCAATTCTGTTCGCCCACCTGTTATGTGACACAATCCCCTTACAAATAAATAAAAAGGCCCAGATCCTGTCCTCATCTGGGGAGGAGGCTCAGCTTATGTTTTGGACCAAGATCAAACAGCCCCAAGATGGTTACCAGAACTCCTGGTTAAACAGGTTAATGACTTACCTCAAAACAGGGACAGAGGGACTCCTCATGAGGACAAAATTTCTTCTTTTTCAGATGCAGCCAACAATCTGCCAGCCTTGGAATAACAGTTCCTGTGGGCACAGGTACACTGGCTTAGGCACGTCTATTCACTCTTACCATCGCCTGTCTCAACAAATTATAAACTCTATCAGTAACAACTGATAAAAACTCTATCATGAACCATTAAAGATTTGCAGGACCAAATAGACTCCCTGGCAGAAGTGTTCCTTCAAAAAAGACGAGGCTTAAATTTGCTGACAGCTAACCAGGGAGGTATTTGCTTGGCCTTAGGGGAATGATGCTGCATTTATGCCAATAATTCTGGCATAGTATGCACTAAAATTAAGCAGCTTCAAGAAGATCTAGAAAAGAGACGAAGGGAAATATTTGAAAATCCCCTCTGGACTGGGCTTAATGGATTTCTGCCCTATCTTCTTCCCCTATTAGGCCCTTTGTTGGGTTTACTTTTAATGGTGTCCCTAGGACCCTGCATTATAAACAGGCTGTTACAATTTATTAAAGAACAGATTAATATTTTGGCCTCTAAGCCCCTACAGGTCCACTATCATCGCCTGGATATGGAAGACCGTGCTGCCAACATTTAAAAGGATGTTCTACCCTCCTCACAAGCTTATTTCTTAAGGTTACATGCCCACAGATCTCGCTTTCTTATATAAAACTCTAAGTAACACCTCTGACCAACCATCTTCTGCCCTTGCCATAAGGGTTCGTCCTCCATGGGCCCCTCTGTTTGGGGGAGGACACACCCATGTAGTGAGGACGTTAGGCCATAATAACAGAGGGTGCAGGAAGGACTGCAGGAGGATGGATCCATGGTTCCCAAAACCCAAGTCTTCTGAGTGACACGCTCTGGTGCATGGCAGTTGGCATGCTTCCCCCTCAAAGCCGTCTCCTTAAAAAACATGCCTAGGCCACCACGAAATCTCCTAGTAAACATGCTCGATCAGATCAGGAGATATTCTAAGGCCTGTTAGAGAAACAGAGCCTCTATAACCCCCTAAAACATTGGCCTGTAAGGTATGGTCAAATATTTTATATAAGAAAGGGGGAAGATGTCAGGGGCTAGAAGGAAGTTCTCCTTCAAAGAATAGCCTGACACTTACAAGAAATAGACCCCTGCGAGATTTCCTGTCTGGGAGACATCCCGCAACCATCTATCACCCTGAGACATCCTGCGGCTATCCGTCTTCCTAAAATATCCTGAGGTTATCTCACCCTGTGAAGACATCCAGCAACTGCCGATAAGAGAGCTTTCTCATCCGCAGCATATAAATACACTGTGAGAACTATAAAAGTTTTCAGCATGATCAGAACTGTTGTCTTGCTGTCTTCTCTCATCACTCTTGTCCCTTCATTCCTCCCCAACAAGGTTCAACGCCCACGTTGAAGTGTCCAGCCGGCCCGGACACCTGACACTAAACCATAACCTACTAGACTCTGACTACTAATCCTAATATGATGGAGAAAAATAATCCAAACAGAATGGAAATACAAGCAGTACAGAGGAGGCATGGTGTATAGTTGGACTTGCCTTTTGAATGATATAGGGTAGGTGTTATAAATCTAGCTAATTTTTAACTGAAATAGTTCTCCACATGTTTTTAAAGTTAACAAATATGTGAATACCTGTCTCCCTTTCTCTGTAGCCAATTAAGCACATGTATTTTTATATGCACATATAGAATCTTACCTGGTATCACACGTATATTCTTCTGAGGTGTCTGACTTGGCAAATACAAATTGTGAGAAGAGATCACTCCTCCTAAACTCTGTTGGAACTGAAAATTCAACCTATGGGTGAGCCTCCTAGTAGAACAACATTATACATAAATCGATGTTCGGTAAAATAAATATTTTTGCATCTGTGGCTGATGTACATTTCATGAAGAATTTCGATTAGCATATATATTGCTACATTTTATTGTCTGTGTTTTTTAATATATATATATATATATATATATATATATATTCTCCAAATTTTTCCAAATATAAAATATATGTGTCTTATATACAGTACCTAAATTCATTCATGTTCATAAATATATGTGTCTTATATACACTACCTAAATTCATTCATGTTCATGTATGTGGATTTATAATCAACATTTCACAAGATTATTCTCAGAAATATTCATCCACCTGAAATACATATTTGTTTCCTATTACTGAAAACTAACTTCAGTGAATGGTGCATACAATCCTAATATTTCTACATTAACTGACCCTGTTTAACATCAATGCAAGTAGATTCCTATGGGACATGATGTGTATTTTGAAGTTCATTTTATTCAACACTGGTACAATAGAATTTCTACAGTTTACGAACATCATAGGACATATATTTCATCCATAAGTTCACAAATTTATAGGCATTTGATTCACTTTCAATCATTTACTGATTCAGAACACATGTATTCCTCCAGGTTTCTTGACTGGTCTTTTCATGAGACTTCATTTCAAACACATTATTTTTGATTTCCATAATCATTTTGAAGCAAAACTCACACACTCTTCATGATAAAACATAACCCTAATATTACCATTAGATGTATTACTGGTTGGAATGAATAATTGTATATCAATATAAGATTTTCTGTATATATTCAGATATCAATTCAATCCTTTATTTAAAGTTGGAACCAATTATATTATTTATTCACAGTATGGTCTATTCATGCATTATCTCTACATTCATAGACACAGGGTACATCTATTTGTAACCCCAATACTAATTTATTCGTCTTCAAAATGTTGCTCCCAGAAATGGTGGAAGAAATACTCATGTCACCTGATCTACGTATGCATTTATCACAGTAATATTCTGGACACAAAAAGCAGAGGTCACACTTATGATTGTACCAAAGCCTAAATGGAAAGTGAGCATGGATTACTAAAAACATTCATGTCCAGGTTGCCTAATGCTCTCAAATGTCAATCCTATTTATGACAACATATTTGTTTCTTCCTAAGACTATATATTCAACCTCAGCCCTGTTGCAAATGTCTAATCCTATCACTCACTTTATACTTTCCCTGATTTCCTAATGTCTCTATTGATGTCTGCTTTCCTAAATATTTTCACCAGTTCACAATTTTGACTAACACTTCACATGTGCTGACATTTACATTCACTGTCTATGTGATACCCTATTGCTAAAGAACTTTTATTACAATTCCTGTACTCACTCTTCTTCTGAAACCTACAGAATATCTTCCTAATCCTACCGACTATCCCAGTTTGAGTGGATACTCACTTCTACATTCAATCATCCAAGGTACAAGGTCCTATGCCATTGATTATTGATTTATCTGAAACATCTATGCAGAACATGTATCAAAGCTAAGTATCCCAATCAAGAGCGCAATGCTCTAGTGGGATTCCAATCTTACCTAGATTTCTGTTTTCATACTTATATTTCACCTATATATTCTTATAAATATCACAGGTTCCCAATACCATTATTCATCAAGCAGAATGATTCCTAACCCAAATCAAACCTGTTATTAAGCGAAACGATACACTGTTCCCTCAATCTAACTTTACAGAAGAGCAGGGACAGTGTTGGTCCTAAAATAGAGGAATGTAGTGAATCTTCCACCTGTTGAAAAACTCAAAGTTTCATGCAGAAGTGATCCCTGGAGAAGATATAGGCACCACTGAAGGACCTGAGAGAGCAAAAGTCAACTTCCATGGCAAACAACCTGGTCAGGATGAAAGGTTGTTACTGAATCAACCTCTCTGTTCTTTTTTTTATTATTGGTTGTTCAAAACCTTACAAATCTTTTGACATAACATATTCATACATTAGCATACATTAGCTTCAAGTGATTTATGAACTCCCATTTTTACCCCAGATACAGATTGAAGAATCACATCGGTTACACATCCACATTTTTACATAATTCCATACTAGTAATTGTTGTATTCTGCTACCGTTCCTATCCTCTACTATCCCCCCTCCCCTCCCCTCAGATCTTCTCTGTCCACGCCATCTACTGTAATTCATTTCTCACCTTGTTTATTTTCCCATTCCATTCACAACCTCTAATATGTAATTTAGTATAACAATGAGGGTCTCCCTCCATTTCCATTCAATTCCCCTTTTCTCTCTCTTTCCCTCCCACCTCATGTCTCTGTTTAATGTTAATCTTTTCTTCCTGCTCTTCCTCCCTGCTCTATTCTTAGTTGCTCTCATTATATCAAAGAAGACATTTGGTATTTGTTTTTTAGGGATTGGCTAGATTCACTAAGCATAATCTGCTCTAGTGCCACCCATTAGAATATGGACTCAAACAGTCCTGTTTGGAGAGCTGGTCCCGGGTGCCTATGGTTGATATACATTCTAACTTGTGAAAGTGTCACAGGACGTAGGGGCAGCCTCCATCTCATGGGACCCTTGGAAGCAACTGTTAGGACAAAGTTGTTGCTAAGGCAGTGACCTCATTCAGTTCCTGAAGGAAGTGACCTCACCTCACTTCCTTGGTGATGGAACTCTAAGAACTTGGGATGCAGGAAGACAGGCACCCAGAGCCTGTCCCAGTCCCAGTCCCAGTGGTCTCACTTGTTTGGATATACCAAGGACAGAGTCAGTCTTTCTTGGTACCTACTGATATGAGAATGGCCAAAAGCCAGAAAAGCTCTAAAGAGGGGCCTTTCCTGAGAAAGCAGATAGTGGTTCACCAGTGGCTCCTGACATCTTCACAGAGTTGGTTAAAGAGACCAGATCTGAGACAGGACAGGCCATTTCGGGGGAACATACTATAACCCACCAGTCAGAGGACACTCTGGATAGTCACAGACCTACTTTGGGGAAGGAGGTGCCTCTGTGGGTGTCGCTGTGTGTTTGTGGATTTGCCTCATGTTCTGAGAATAGATAGAAAAGGCGGTTTGTTTGGTTTTGAGTGAACTGTTTCTAGTAAGTCATTTGACAAGGCGAGTGTTTCTATGTCTGTGTATCCCACTGTGTCCATGGTTATAGACGTTAGAAAAGATAATGCATCAATTGATGTGTCCTGTCTAGTAGAAAGCTTCCCATCATTTATTCTGCCAAATTGATGAATGGATTTTGGCTTGCCTTATCAATGGGCAACACGCGCTATCTTCCAAAGTTCGTGCGTTCTTCCTGAATTCTGGCCACTCTACAGAATAGGCTCATGGTTTTGTGTCCAATATATGTACCATTTCCAAACCCTGTTACATGGCCATGTACTGGATAGCTGAAGGGAATGGCGAGCATCTCAGAAAACTCAGATATCAGTGTGACCAATAAAGTCTCAGTGGAGAAACCCTGCTTTGCTTACCTATTGTTCTGTTGCCCTGAATGTCAGGAAGGTCTTTGTTTCAGGCCACCCCTTTGTGAAGCCTGAAGAAAACAGGTTTCAAATGGAAATGAATGGCATCACCTGTGCCTCTTTGCTTAATTGCTTTGAAAAGGGATGTGTCTGAATCAGCCTCTTGGCCCTGTTTGAGGCAATGGCTTAGATTCTCACCACCTGATGTATCTTAAGAATGATCCCATGTGTGCATTCAAAACCAAAATGGCCAAAAGAGCAGTCATTGTGGATGAAGTCTCTCCCCTTCCTCTTTTAGGTTCCTGACCTTCATCAAGTGAGAATAGGGATCCTTTGGGTCAAATGATTTCTTCAAACCCTGCAGAAGCTAGCCGATATGTGCTTGGGTTTTATAATGACTCCAATTCACATAAAAAAAATAAACCCCACAGTCAGTAGGCCTCAAAGTGGAGAAGCAGAGAAGTATTAACAGCAGGCCTATTTGATCACTCCTAGTTCACAGGAAGTGTGTCCAGGCAACCCTGATTTTAGGCCATTAAGGGGCAAGGGAGATTATTTTGGAGACTGTCTTGGGTTTCGCCCCTCATGGAAACATCCAGCCAGAGGTTATGATGAGTGTCTATATGAAAGATCATGAGGGCCATGTGGGAGTGTTTTGGTTTTAATTGTGGCCATTTGTTTGGTGTTTGGAAGAGATGACTGGGTCCACCTTTACATGAACTCTGGTGTGATTCCCCTTAGAGACTGAGTTCTGGAACTGAACTCAGAGAATTATTGCCATGAATTGTGTTGGGATTTTCGGAGGCCATGCATGAGAGTCCCCCTTGAAAACTGAGATCTATGTGCAGGGTGGCTTTCAACAGAGCACTGGGAATCACAGCCAAGATATCACGTGATTTTATTCTGAAAGACTTGTCAGCCATATTTGAGAGTCGAAACACACATGGACCTCATTGTAGACCTCAATGGGACTGGCTTCATGTGACCATTTGGCCACTTTTTGAGAAGCCTTGCCTGTGAGAATTCTCCAAAGCTTTCATTGAAATGTGCTTCCTCTACATTTAATGTTTCTGGAGTGAATTTTAACCCACAGTGCCTCCAACATCATCATTGAAAAATGGCTACAAAAATACCATAAATTTTTTGAAATTCCCATGACCAGGTGGCAATGGAGGACCTTTGGATGTCCTGTTGCTGATCATGAGTATACCAGACAGTGCTTTGATTGACTCGGTTTCATGAAAATCGTGTAGAACAGAGATGCCAATAAGTTGGAGCCTGCTGAGTAGTGGGCCTAGAGCCGTGGTGGTCAGGTGTATGATAAAACATCTGTGGTGGGGCCTATGGATCTTCCATTGGCTTCCAAATGGCTTGTGACTGACATGGTGCAGCAAGCAGTCCCTTCTATATAAAGGCATCTTGTAATACTGAGAGATTTCAGGGCAATGTTCAGAATCAAGTTGCTATGGTCAATGGGGCAATATATGTGGGCTAGAAGTATGTTTGGTGCATTCTCCTGCAGAAACTGACCCACCACATGTGACAGAACTCCCTCCAGCACTGTGACCCACTAGAACTCCTTGTATTTTTGAATCAAATAGCAAACTCCCAGTGTAGCAGCAAGAAACACCATGAAATTTGGAGGATGACCAAATGGCTTCACAGTCCACATGGGGAGACACTTAGTCCCCAGTGGTCACAGTTTACCTACAAAGAGCAAATTCAGCACTGCTGCCTCATCTTCACTGGAAAATAAGAAACCATGTCCTCCAGGTCACATAGATGTAGACCCAGCTTTGATGGTCTCACTACAAATGAAGCTAAAGCTCCAGAAAACAACATATTTTTCAGGTGCCCAACCTCAGAGGCAGTTCTTCAAGAAGTCTTTAGGCCATCAGAGCTCCATGTTTGTGGAGTGTTCACCCTATCCCTTACTTTTGGGAACTCCTCTACCACCTCCAGTGTTGTGAACTACTGAGCATATTCCATTCCAGATATGTATTCACAGATTTTCTAACACTTCTCCTCTAATTGTGTCTTACTTGGGGCAAAAGTAATGTCAAGCCATAGTTCTTGATGAGAGTGGGAACATTTTTGTGTAGCACATATTTGCATACACATTGGATTCATTTTCCAATTTTCCATTTGAAATACTGAATCCCTGACACTAACCCCTACCCTACTAGACTCTGACTACTAATCGTAATATCATGGAAAATAATAACCCAATCAGAATAGAAATACAAGCAGTTAAGAGGAGGCATGTTTGGTATTCTTGGACTTGCCTTTTGCATTATATAGGGTAGGAGTTATAAATCTAGTCAATTTTTTTGTTGAAATAGTTCCCCATGTGTTTTTAAAGTTAACAAACATGTGAATTTATGTCTCCCTTTCTCTGTAGCCTAGTCAGCAAATGTATTTTTATATGCATATATAGAATCCTACCTAATATCACACGTACATTTTTGTGAGGTGGCTGACTTGGCAGATACAAATTGTGAGAAGATATCACTCCTCCAAAATGCTGTTGAAACTGAAAATTCAACCTATGGCTGAGCCTCCTATTTGAACAACATTATACATAAATCCATGTTCAGTAAAATTAATATTTTTGGATCTCTGGATGATATGTATTTCACGATAAATTTCGGTTGGCATACATAATGCTACATTGTAATGTCTCTCTGTGTATATATATATATATATATATATATATATATATATATATACTCTCAAGATTTTTCAAAATATGAAATATATGTGCCTTATTGTGCACTCCCCAAATTCATTCATATCATGAATGTGGATTTATAATCAACTTTTCAAAAGATAATTCTCAGAAATATTCATCAACCTGAAATACATATTGGTTGCCTAGTACTGAAAACTATCTTCAGTAAATGGTGCATACAAAACCTAATATTTCGACATTGCAAGTTGGCCACGAATAGAGTGCATCACACCCAGTGTACCACGCCACATTGCAGGTGAATAACGAGTTAGAATGACAAAAGACTATCTTCTTAGGATCTTACAGAAAAATGGGTGTGCACCGAAACCTAAAAGAATGATTTCCACCAACGAGGTCCGGTAATTGAGTCTCAAACGCGAGCCAAATATGCAACCGGAGATCTGGGCTTACTGATCCGTGCGGCCCGCCCCGTGGCTACAGACGTCGGGGCACCACCGAGAAGCGACTAGCATCCAGGAAGAAACGTTGCTGCAGATTCTGTGGAATCCTGCCGGCTGACCCCCCACTGAGCCAAAGGCGGAGTTCGGGATCTCAGTCAGGGAAGGAAGCACTACAGTTCTATCCCCCACAACGGAAACTCCACCAAGGAAACCAACGGCAACCATCTTGGAGAGCTGAAGTAACCACCGCCACTCTCCGACAGATTGCAACAATAAAACAGTTGTGTGTTTTCCGCTCATCTCCCATACAGTAGGATATTCGCATAAAATATTTCCAAAGCTTTCCAGGGGAGGGATTATCAGAGAGAGCCTGAATAAAGATGGGGGGGGAAACTAGAGGCACCTGACCTTCTACTCCCCCTCCCATCAGTGGTGAAAACAAAATCTGTCTAGCCAGCGATGGGGAAGGGGCAAACGGAAAAAAAAAAAACAATAGAGTGCTGGGGTTCCCAATAGACACAATCCACACCCAAGAAACGGCAGGCCAGAGTACAGTTTGAGCTGCCGAGGGCATTACTCAGGGGAAAACTGGTGTAGCAGGAGAAACCAGGACTAGCAGGAGAAACCAGGGGACTAGAGGCCAGGCCTGCGTGACTGGGCGCCTGGAGAATGCTCGCCCGCCGGCAACAGCCGGCCCGCTGCAGGTGCGACTGGACGGCTGGAGACCGCCTGCCCACCAGCGACCAATCACCTGCCATATGCCTGCCCTAATGGGTGGCTAGAGATCGCACAACCGCCGGTGACAGCCCACCCGCTGACTGCGTGACTGGACAGCTTGTGACCGCCTGCACACCCGCGACCAGGAGCTGAAAACAAACAGAGACAGTACAGTCCCACACCCCCATGCGAACACCCGGGCAAAGAACCTGGGGCCCACCATAGCAGAGAGGTGACATCACTGGAGCTCGGCCGTCGGAATTCCTTCCCAGTGGAATCCACTTTAGCATGCACAGTCTACCAACACAAAGGAGCTACAATAGAGATATATAAAACCAAAACAAATATATAGAAGAGAGCAGAAACACAGCAATCAAACGGAGCTGGAAAGTAATGTGAACTTCATGAAAAAACAAGGGAAAAAGGTGTACAAATAATGCCGGACAACTTAATTCTACAGGAGGATCTAGAATCATCAGAAACAGGGATAGGGAAAAAACTCAATGCATCCCTAACTCAGATGGAAAGAAATATTAGAGAAGACATGAGGCAGCAAGTCCAAGCAATAAAAGAATATTTTGAAAATGAATTAAACAAACAAATTCAAATGGCAAAGAAGGAGCTTTACCAAAAGACAGAGTTCTTAAAAAAATCAAACAGTAATCCTAGGAATGCAGAAAATTATAAACCACATTAAAAACTCAAACGAGAATATTGTAAATAGACTAGATTAAGTAGAAGTCAGAATATCAGATAATGAAGACAAAGTTTATCAACTTGAAAAGAATATAGTCAACACAGAAAAGATGCTTATATCCCATGTGCAATCTATTTAAGAGATATGGGATGTCATAAAAAAACAAATTTGAGAGTCATCAGGATAGAAGAAGGCATAGAGATTCAAACCAAAGGAATGGACAACATATTAAATGAAATAATTCTAGAAAACTTCCCAGAGATAAAAGATGGAATGGATTGCCAAATCCTTGAAGCCTACATGACCTCAAACATTCAAAACCATAATAGACCAACTCCAAGACATAGAATTATCAAGATAGCTAACATACAGAACAAGGAGAGAATATTAAAAGCTAAAAGAGAAATGAGGCAGATTACATTCTGGGGTAAACCAATTAGGTTAACGACTGAATTTTCATCACAAACTTTGAAAGCGAGTAGATCCTGGAACAATGTATTTCAAATGCTGAAAAATAATGGATTCCAACCAAGAATACTGTATCCATCAAAATTAAGTTTGGGATTTGACAATGAAATTAGTGTCTTTCACGATAAACAAAAGCTAAAAGAATTTGCAGAAAGAACACCAGCACTGCAAAGCATTTGAGCAAAATACTAGAAGAAGAGGAATTGAAAAATAGTGCCCCAAACTAACAGCAGGAGGTATCTCAGTAAAGGGGGAGGAAAATAACCAAAAAGTAAAAACTAGCCAAACTAAAAATAAATAAATAAATAAACATGAATGAAAGTAAAAATCATATTTCAATTGTAACCTTAAATGTTAATGGCATAAACTCACCAATCAAGAGACATAGGTTAGTAACCTGAATCAAAAAAACAAATCCTACAGTCTGCTGCCTTCAGGAGACTCATATGATAGGTAAAGACATACACAGGCTGAAAGTAAAAGGTTGGGATAAATCATACCACTCACATGGCCCTCGGAAGCAAGCAGGAGTAGCCATACTCATATCAAATAAAATCAATTTCAAACCTACGTTAATAAAAAGGGATAACGAAGGACACTATGTACTGTTAAAAGGAACCATCCACCAACAAGACATAACAATTATCAATTTGTATGCACCAAACAATTGAGCTGCAACGCTCATGAAACAAACTCTCCTCAAGTTCAAGAGTCAAATAGACTACAACACAATAACTACGGGTGACTTCAACACACTGATCTCGCCATTAGAAAGATCCTCTAGACAAAAACTGAATAAAGAAACTATGGAATTCAACAGCACAATAAATCACCTAGGCTTAACCAACATATATAGAATATATCAACCATCCTCAAGTGGATACACGTTCTTCTCAGCAACACAAGGATCCTACTCAAAGATAGTTCATATATTATGCCATAGGGCAACCCTTAGTAAATATAAAGGCTTGGAGATAATACCATGCACCATATCTGATCATATTGGAATAAAACTGGAAATAAATGATAAAAGAAGGAAGGAAAAATAATACATCATATGGAAAAATGAACAATATTCTACTGAATGATCAATGGGTTACAGAAGACATAGAGGATTATATAAAAAATTCTTATAGACAAATGACAATACAGACACAACATACTGGAATCTATGGGACACAATGAAAGCAGTTTTAAGAGGGAAATTCATTTCTTGGAGTTCTTTCCTCAAAAAAATAAAATAAAATAAAATAAATGAACTCACACTACACCTCAAAAACCTAGAAAAAGAAAAGAAAAACAACAGCAAATGTAGTAGAAGACAAGAAATAATTAAAATTAGAGCAGAAATCAACGAAATTGAAACAAAAAAAAACATTGAAAAAATTGATAAAACTAAAAGTTGGTTCTTTGAAAACATAAATAAGATCGACAGGCCCTTAGCCATGCTAACAAAGAGAAGAAGAATGAGAGCTCAAATTACTAACATACGGCATGAAAAAGGCATTATCACAACAGACACTACAGAAATACAGAAGATAATTAGAAAGTATTTTGAAACCCTATATTCAAATGAAATAGAAGATAGTGAAGATATCAATAAATTTCTTAAGTCATACGATGTGCCAAGATTGAGTCAGGAAGACACACACAATTTAAACAGACCAATAACAAAGGAAGAAATACAAGAAGTCATCAAAAGACTACGAACCAAAAAAAACCCTGGAGCGGATGGGTATAGAGCGGAGCTCTACAAAACCTTAAAAGAAGAATTAATACCAATACTTTTCAAGCTATTTCAAGAAATAGAAAATGAAGGTGCTCTTTCAAATTCATTCTATGAGGCCAAAATCACCCTGATCCTGAAACCAGACAAAAACACTTCAAAGAAACAAAACTACAGACCAATATCTCTAATAAACTAGGATGCAAAAATTCCTCAATAAAATCCTGGTGAATGTAATACAAAAGCATATCAAAAAATTGTGCACCATGATCAAGTAGGATTCATCCCAGGGATGCAAGGCTAGTTCAATATACGGAAATCCATAAATGCTATTCACCACATCAATAGACTTAAAGACAAGAACCATATGATCATCTTGATAGATGCAGAAAAAACATTCGACAAAGTTCAGCCTCCCTTTATGTTCAAAACACTAGAAAAACTAGGGATAACAGGAACTTACCTCAACATTGTAAAAGCTATATATGCTAAACCTCAGGCTAGCATCATCGTAAATGGAGAAAAACTGAAGGCATTCCCTCTAAAATCTGGAACAAGACAGGGATGCCCTCTATCACCACTTCTATTCGATTTAGTTCTTGAAATACTAGCCAGAGCAATTAGACAGACAAAAGAAATTAAAGACATGAAAATAGGAAAAGAAGAACTTAAATTATAGCTATTTGCAGATGACATGATAATATATTTAACAGATTCAAAAGGGTCTACAAACAACTGCTAGAGTTAATAAATGAATTCAGTAAAGTGGCAAGATATAAAGTCAACACGCATTAATCAAAGGCATTCCTGTATATCAGCAGAAAAACTTCTGAAATGGAAATGAGGAAAACCACTCCATTCACTATATCCACAAAGAATATAAGATACTTGGGAATCATCCTAACAAAAGAGGTGAAAGATTTATATAATGAAAACTACAGAACCCTAAAGAGAGAGATAGAAAAAGATCTTAGAAGATGGAAAAATGTACTTTGTTCATGGATAGGCAGAACTAACATCATCAAAATGTTGATATTACCCAAAGTTCTCTACAGGTTTAAATCGGTGCCAATAAAAATCCCAACGGCATTTATTGTAGAAATGATAAAGCAATCATGAAATTCATATGGAAAAACAAAAGACCCTGAATACCAAAAGCAATTCTAAGCAGGAAGTGTGAATCTGGAGGTATAGCGATACAAGAGTTCAAACTGTACTACAAAGCAATAGTAATAAAAACATCGTGGTACTGGTACCAAAACAGGCAGCTGGACCAATGGTATAGAATAGAGGACACAGAAACCAATCCACAAAATTACAACTTTCTTATATTTGATAAAGGGGCTAAAAACATGCAATGGAGGAAAGATAGCATCTTCAACAAATGGTGCTGGGAAAATTGGAAATCCATATGCAACAAAATGAAACTGAATCCCTTTCTCTCACCATGCAAAAAGTTAACTCAAAATGGATCCAGGAGCTAGATATCAAATCAGAGACACTGCGTCTAATAGAAGAAAAAGTTGGCTACGATCTACATACTGTGGGGTCGGGCTCCACATTCTTTAATAGGATGCCCATAGCCAAAGAGTTAATAACAAGAATAAACAAATGGGACTCACTTAAACTAATTTTTTTTTTCTCAGGAAGAGAAACAATAAGAGAGGTAAATAGAGAGCCTACATCCTGGGAACAAATTTTTACCCCTCACACTTCAGATAGAGCCCTAATATCCAGAATATACAAAGAACTCAAAAAATTAAACAATAAGATAACAAATAACCCAATCAACAAATGGGCCAAGGACCTGAACAGACACTTCACAGAGGAGGACATTCAATCAATGAACAAGTACATGAAAAAATGCTCACTATCTCTAGCAGTCAGAGAAATGCAAATCAAAACCACCCTATGATACCATCTCACTCCAGTAAGATCGGCAGCCATTATGAAGTCAAACAAAATAAGTGTTGGTGAGAATGTGGGGAAAAGGGTAAAATTGTACACTGCTGGTGGGACTGCAAATTGGTGAGGCCAATTTGGAAAGTACTATGGTGATACCTGGGAAAGCTGGGAATGGATCCACCATTTGACCCAGCTATCACCCTTCTCGAACTATTTCCTGAGGATCTTAAAAGAGCGTACTGTAGAGATACTGCCACATCAATGATCATAGCTGCACAATTCACAATAGCTAGACTGTGGAACCAACCTAGATGCCCTTCAATAAATAAATGGATAAAAAAAATGTGGCTTTTATACAAAATGGAGTATTACTCTTCATTAAAAAATGACAAAATCATAGAATTTGCATGGAAATGGATGGCATTAGAGCAGATTATGCTAGGTGAAGCTAGCCAATCCTTAAAAAAACAAATGCCAAATGTCTTCTTTGATATTAAAAGAGCAACTAAGAACAGAACATCGAGGAAGAGCATGAGGAAAAGTTTATCATTAAACAAAGACGAGTTGGGGGAGAGAACGGGAGAGAGAAGGGAAATATATGGAAATAGTAGGAGACCCTCAATGTTACACAAAATTACATATAAGAGGATTTGAGGGGAAATGGGGGGGAAACAATGGAGAGAATTGAACAACAGCAGATGAGGTAGAGAGGGAAGATGGGAGGGGAGGGGAGGGGGGATAGTGGGGGATAGGAAAGGTCGCAGAATACAACAGTCACTAATATGCTATTATTCAAAAATGTGAATGTGTAACCAATGTGATTCTGAAATTCATATTTGTGGAAAAAATGGGAGTTCATAACCCATTTGAGCCAAATGTATCAAAGATGATATATCATGAGCTTTGTAATGTTTGGAACAACCAATAGAAATAAATAAATAAATAACGGTTTAAAATTGAGAGGGAAGAAATCAGCTAAAAATGGGTTGAGATGCATTCATTTTGCTAAGCAGAAACTTTGTTTCGTTTAGTTGTAACTATCACAAATTTATTTTACCAGGAAATTGGCTTTTGAAAATGCACATAAATTGAGATTAAAGGATAATTCACCTACCTTCATGAAAAATTCATAGCATTTTCTATATTTTTCATATTTCATTTTTTTTCGTGAATATTTTGTCATGGACCAGGTCTAGTCTTAGGCTATTCTTCCAGAATACTACCTCATCTGACAAATTCGTACAATGTGTTGGATTGTTGTTTTCACCTTTTATTTAATAGTTTCTAGCTGATAATGTGTATTTTCTTTATCTTTATTTGCACATATATACCCAACAATATCTTTGCATTTTATGTTTTACTGGGGAAGAGACTCATCAAAAGCTCTTTGTTATATGTATCAACAATCAGACATTTAGAGCACACAATTATTCTTAATTTTGCATGAAAATATCTTTGTACTATTTTCTTATACAGATTTAGAATTATTAATAATGTCCCTACTGTAATAAGTAATTATTTACAAGAAGAATTAAACAATTGACTTTATATCAATTATGAATATGAAAAGTACTAAAATAAGCATTTGGCAATTAATACACAATTGATAGAAATTGAAATCACAAGAAAGCCTTTAAAATGTCAGTGCATATGGTCCTTAAATAATAGGTTATTCAAAAAACTTTTTCTAATTCATAAGATTTAATATGCTGTATTATAGCTTAATGTGATATAAAACCTTAAATTATCAGTATTGATAAAAAGAATGATACCTGTTTATTTAAATATGTTTATTTGATTTTCACTGTAAGATGTTAATTCTGGAAGGCTTGAGAATTAAGAAAGTTTTGGTCTATATTATTTTTAACAGGCTAATCAAAGTACTTTTAAATGTATATGTATGCATATATATATAATATGTAATGCATATGCATGAATATAGATACATATGTATAAAAATTTATTTTAATATATCTATCAGGTGATTATAATTATTAAATTTTCTCAAGAAAAGAACAATGACTATAAAAAACAGTCTTAAATTTAAATTTCATAGCATACTACTGTTTGTAATGACATGAGAGAAAAACAGATATGAAAGGAAAACGAAAAAGCAAGAGAGAGAATGGGGAAAATGAGGAAGAAAGTGAGTAAAGATGAGGGAGAGGCATGTTCGATGTAAAGATAAAAGTGGAGGGGCTGGGTTTGTGGTTCAGTGGTAACATGCTTTTCTAGCATGTGTGGGACACTGGGTTCTATTCTAAGCACCACATACAAATAAACAAAATGAAGGACAATCACAACTGAAAAAATTAAAAATAAAAAAGTGGAAATATTACCAAAACTCCAAGCTTTTATGAATGTTAAATTAAAAAAATTATGTTACATAGCCTTATGTAATTTCTAGACTATCCAAAAGAGTCATTAAATGTTAGATTATTAGTGCGATAACTAAAAATCCATTGCTCTTTCCTCAACATTCTGTGGCATGCTAGTGGTAAAATAAATTCTATTATAACACCAAAAAAAATCTAATATTTCTATAGTAACTGACCCAGTTTAATATCAAGGCTAGTAGATTCCTATGGGACATGATGTGTATTTTGACATTCATTTTTATTCAACACTGGAACATTACTATTTCTTCAGTTTATGCACATCATAGGATATATATTTCATCCACAAGTTCGCTAATTTATACGCATTTGTTTCACTTTCAGTCACTTCCTGCTTCAGAACACATGTATTTCACTATGTTTCTTGACTGCTCTTTTCATGAGACTTCTTTCCAAACTCATTATTTTCGATTTCCATTATCACATTTGAAGCAAAACTCATACACCCGTCATGATAAACCAAACCCTAATATTACCATTAGATGTACAACTAGCTGGAATGAATGATTGTATATCAATATAAGATTTCTTACTTAGTTTCAGATATCAATTAAATCCATTATTTAAAGTGGAACCAGTTATATTATTTATTCACAGTATGGTCTTTTCATGCATTATCTCTATATTCATAGACACAGGATACACCTCTTTGTACCCCCAATACTAATTTATACGTCTTCAAAATATTGCTCCCAGAAATGGTGGAAGAAATGCACATGTCACCTGATTTACATATACATTTTATCACAGTAATATTCTGGACACAAAACGCAAAGGTGACACTTATGATTTTACCAAACCTAAATGGAAAGTGAACATGGATTACTAAAAACTTCCATGTCCAGTTTGCCTAATGCTCTCAAATGTGAATCCTATTCTTGACTACATATTTGTTTCTTCCTAAGATTATATATTCAACCTCAAGCCCGTTGAAAATGTCTAATCTTATCACTCACTTTTTCATTTGCCTGATTTCCTAATGTCTCTATTGAGATCTGCTTTCCTACATATTTTCCCCAGATTATCATTGTGACTGACTCTTCACATGTGCTCACATTTACATTCAATCTCTACCAGAAACCCTATTGCAAAAGAACTTTTGGTCCAAATCCTATACTCACTCTTAGTTCTAAACCTACAGACTATCTTTCTAATAATACCGACTATCCCTTCTTGACTAGAAGTTCTCTTTGACATTCCATCATTCAAGGTACAAAGTCCTATGCCATTGAACATTGATTTATCTGAGACATTTCTGCAGAACATAATTCAAAGCTAAGTATCCCAATCAAGGGCCCAATGCCCTTCTGGGCTTCAAATCTTACCTAGATTTCTGTTTTCATTCTTATATTTCACTTTTACATTCTTGTAAATATTACAGGTTCCCAATACCATTATTCATGCCGTGGAATGTTTCTTAACCCAAATTGAACTTTTATTAACCGTAACCATACACTCTTCCCTGAATCAAACTTTACAGAAGAGCAGGGACAGAGTTGCTTTTACAATACAGGAATGTAGGGGTTCTTAAACCTGCTGAGATCCTCAAAGGTCCATGCAGAAATGATCCCTGGAGAAGACGTAGGCAGCTATGAAGGAGTTGAGAGAGCAAAAGTCATCTTGCATGGCAAACCCCCTTGTCAGGATGAAGGGATGTGTCTGAATCAGTCTCTCTATCTAAATGTAGAGAAAATGGACTAAACCAGTCCTGTGTGGGGAGATGTTCCCAGGCGCCTATGTTTGTTATACCATTCTATCTTGTGAAATTGTCACCGAAAGTAGGGGCAGCCTCTATCTCATGGGACCCTTGGAAGCAAATGTTAAAACAAAGTGATTGCCAAGGTAGTGACCTCATACATTTCCTGAAGAAAGTGACCTACCTCACTTCCTTGGTGATGTAACTCTCTGAACTTGGGATCCAAGATGCCAGGCTGCCAGAGCCAGTTCCAGTCCCAATCCCAGTGGGCTCACTTGTTTGGATGTACCAAGGACAGAGTCAGTATTTCTTGGTATCTACTGATGTGAGGATTGCCAAATGCCAGGACAGATCTGAAGAGGGGCCTTTCCTGAGAAAGCAGGTAGTGGCTCACCGCTGGCTCCTGAGAACTTCACAGAGTTTGCAAAAGAGACAGATCTGAGACAGGACAGGACATTTCATTGGAACATAATATGGCCCAACAGACAGAGGACACTCCAGATAGTCAGAGACCTACTTGCGGGAAGGAGATGCCTTTGTGAGTGTGAGTGTCAGTTTGTGGTTTTGTCTCATGTTCTGAGAATAGGTAGGAAAGACAGTTTGTTTGGTTTGGAATGGACTGTTTCTAGTAAGTCTTTTGACAAGGTGAGTGATTCTATGCCTGTGTATCCCACTGTGTCCGTGGTTGTAGACATTAGAAAAGAGAATGCATCAATGGATATGTCCTGTCTTGTAGAAAGCTTCCCAGCATTCATCCTGCCCAATTTATGAATGAACTGCAGCTTGCCTTATGGAGGGACAACACCTACTAGCTTCCTAAGTTCCTGTTTTCTTCCTGAATTCTGGCAACTCTGCAGAATAGGCTCATGGTTTTGTGTCCAAGATATGTACCACCTCCAAGCTCTGTTACATGGTCATGTACTGGATAGCGGTAAGGAATGGCGAGCATCTCAGAAAACTCAGATATCAGTGTGACCAGGAAATTCTCAGTGGAGAAACCCTGCTTTGGGCCATTCTCTTACATATGTTTCTGTTGCCCTGAATGTCAGGAAGGTCTTTGCCTCAGGCCACCCCTTTGTGAAGCCTGAAGAAAACAGTTTTCAAATGAAAATGAATGGTCATCACCTGTGGCTCTTTGCTTAGTTTCTTTGGAAATGGATGTGTCTTAATCAGCCTCTTGGACCTGTGTGAGGTTGTGGCTTAGATTCTCAGCACCTGATGGATCTAAAGAAAGATCCTATGTGTGCATCCAAACCAAAATGGCAAAAAGATCAGTTATGGTGGATGAAGTGTCTTGCCTTCCTTTGTTATGTTCCTGACCTACATCAAGTGAGAATAGGGATCATTTGGTTCAAATGAAATCTTCAAAGCCCTAAAGAAGTGCTTGGGTTTTCTCATTATTCCAAATCACATAAAGAATCTATACCTGACAGGCAGTAGGCTTCAAAATGGAGAAGCAGAGCAGTATTAACTGCAGTCCTATTTTATCACTCCTGGTTCAAATGCAGGGTGTCCAGGCCCCCATGACTTTAGGCAAATGAGGGGTAAGAGAGCTTATTTTGGACACTAACACATACCCCACTAGACTCTGACTACTAATCCTAACATGATGGAGAATAATAACCAAAACAGAATAGAAATACAAGCAGTTCAGAGGAGTCATGTTGTATAATTGGACTTGCCTTTTGCATTATGTAGGGTAGGAATTATAAATCTACTCAATTTTTAATTAAAACAGTTCTCCATGTGTTTTTAAAGTTAACAAATATGTGAATTCCTCTCTCCCTTTCTCTGTGGCCTATTCAGCACATGTGTTTTTATATGCACACATAGAATCCTACCTGGTATCACATGTATATACTTGAGAGGTTGCTGACTTGGCAGATGCAAATTGTGAGAAGAGATCACTCCTCTTAATGCTATTGGAACTGAAAATTCAAACTATTGGTGACCTTTCTAGCTGAACAAAATTATATATAAATCCATGTTCAGTAAAAAGTATATTTTGGGATGTGTGGATTATATATATTTCATAATAAATTTCGATTGGCATATATATTGCTACTTTTTAATGTCTGTGTGAGTGTGTGTGTGTATATATATAGGCATATGTATATATATGTATCTATATATATATCTATATATCTATATATCTATCTATATCTATATCTATATCTATATCTATATCTATATCTATATCTATATCTATATCTATCTATCTATCTATATATATATATATATACACACTCTCCAGATTTTTGAAAATATGAAATATATGTGTCTTATTATACACTCCCAAAATTTATTCATGTTCATGTATGTGGATTTATTATCAACTTTTCACAAGATTATTCTCAGAAATATTCATCCACCTGAAATACATATTTGTTTCCTAGTACTGAAAACTAACTTCAGTGAATGATGCACACAAATCCTAATATTTCTAAAGTTACTGACCAAGTTTAACATCAATGCAAGTAGATTCCTATGGGACATGATATGTATTATGACGTTCATTTGTATTCAACACTGGCACATTATTATTTCTTCAGTTTATGCACATCATGGGATATATATTTCATCCACAAGTTCGCCAATTTATATCAATTTGTTTCACTTTCAATTACTTCCTGCTTCAGAACACACGTATTCCTCCATGTTTCTTGACTAGTCTCTTCATGAGACTTCTTTACAAACACATTATTTTCGATTTCCATAATTACTTTTGAAGCAAAACTCACACACCCTTAATGAAAAACCATAACCCTCATATTACCATTAGATGTATAACTGATAGGAATGAATGACTGTGTATCAATATAAGATTTCTTATAAATTTTAAGACATCAATTTAATCCATTATTTAAAGTGGAATCAGTTATATTATTTATTCACAGTATCATCTATTCATGCATTATCTCTATATTCATACACAAAGGGTACACCTCTTTGTACCCGCAATACTAATTTATACATCTTCAAAATATTGCTCCCTGAAATGGTGGAAAAAATACTTATGTCACCTGATCTACGTATACATTTTATCACAGTACTATTTTGGATACAAAATGCAAAGATCACACATATGTTTGTACAAAAGCCTAAATTGAATGGGAGCATGGATTACTAAAAACATTGATGTCTAGTTTGCCTAATTCTCTCAAATGTCCATCCTATTGGTGACTACATATTTGTTTCTTCGAAGATTATATAGTCAACATCAACCCTGTTAAAATGTCTAATCCTATCACTCACTTTATACTTTGCCTGATTTCCTACTGTCTCTATTGATGTTTCCTTTCCTACATATTTTCCCCAGTTTACCTATGTGACTGACTCTTCACATGTGCTGACATTGACATTCATTCTATTACCGAAACCCTATTGATAAAGAACTTTTGGTCCATATCCTGTACTCACACTTCTTGCAAAACCTACCGACTATCTTCCTAATCCTATGGACTATCCCTGTTTGAGTGGATGTTCTTTTCTACAATCTATCATCCAAGGTACAAGGTCCTATGTCATTGATAATCAATTTATCTGAGACATCACTGCAGAATGTAATTCAAAGCTAAGTATCCAAATCAAAGGCCCAATGCCAATATGGACTTTAAATCTTACTACATTTCTGTTTTCATACATATTTTTCAACTCTATGTTCTTATATATATCACAGATTCCCAATACCTTTATTCATCCAGCAAAATGATTCCTAACCCAAAACAAACATGTAATTAACCCTAACCATAAACTGTTCCCTCAATATACATTTACAAAAGAGCAGGGACAGAGTTGGTCTTACAACACAGGAAAGTAGGGGATTGTCCACCTGCTGAGAACCTCAAAGGTCCATGCAGAATTGATCCCTGGAGAAGATGTAGGCAGGTATGAAGGTCCTGAGAGATCAAAAGTCATCTTCCATGCCAAACAACCTGGTCAGGATGAAGGCTTTTGTCTGAATCAGCCTCTCTCTTCTTAATCTAGAGAAGATGGACCAAATGAGGCCTGTGTGAAGAGCTGTTCCCAGGTGCCTATGGTTGATATACCATTCTAACTTGTGAAAGTGTCACAGAAATACGGTCAGCCTACATGTCATGGGACACTTGGATGCATGTGTTAGGACAAACTGGTTGCCAAGGCAGTAACCTCATTCAGTTCCTGAAAGAAGTTACCTCACCTCACTTTTTTGTTCATGGTACTTTCTGAACTTGGGATCCAGGAAGCCAGGCACCTAGAGCCTGTCTCAGTCCCAGACCTAGTGGTCTCACTTGTTTGATATAACAAGGACAGAGTCAGTCTTTCTTGGTATCTACTGATGTGAGAATGGACAAATGACAGGAAAGCTCTTAAGAGGGGCCTTTCCTGAGAAAGAAGGCAGTGGCTAACTGCTGGCTCCTGACAACTTCACAGAATTGGCCATGGACACCAGATGTGAGATAGGAGAGGCCATTTCAGGGGAACATAGTATGGCCTATCAGTCAGAGGACACTCCGGATAGTCACAAACCTACTTGGAGGAAGGAGGTGCTTATCTGGCTGGGGGTGTGGGTTTGTGGTTTTTTTCTCATGCTCTGAGAATATGTCTGAAAGGCGATTTGTTTGGTTTGGAGTAAAGTGTTTCCAGAAAGTCGTATGAAAAGGCGAGTGTTTCTATGTCTGTGTATCTCACTGTGTCAGTGGTTGTAGACATTAGCAAAGAGAATCCATCAATGGATGAGTCTTGTCTAGTAGAAAGCTTCCCAGCATTCATCCTTCCCAATTTATGAATGGACTGCGGCTTGCCTTATGGACCGGCAACACTTGCTATCTTCCTAAGTTACTGTTTGCTTCCTGAATTCTGGCCACTCTCCAGAATAGGCTCATGGTTTTGTGTCCAAGATATGTACCACCTCCAAGCTCTGTGACATGGCCATGTATTGGTTAAATGAAGGGCATGGCGAGCATCTCAGAAAACTCAGATATCAGTGTGACCAGTAAAGACTCAGTGGAGAAACCATGCTTTGGGCCTTTTCCTTACCTAATGTTCTGTTGCCCTGAATGTCAGGAAAGTCTTTGCCTCAGGCCACCCTTTTTGAAGCCTGAAGAAAAGTTTTCAACTGCAAATGAAGGGGCATCAACTGTGGCTCTTTGCTTAATTTCTTTGGAAAGGGATATGTCTTAATCAGCCTCTTGGCCTTGTGTAATTCTGTGGCTTAGATTCTCTGCACCTGATGGATCTAAAGAGAGATCCCATGTATGCATCCAAAAGCAAAATGTCCAAAAGAGCAATCATTGTGGATGAAGTCTCTCTCCTTCTGTGGTAAGGTTCCTGACCTCCATTAAGTGAGAATAGGCCTCCTTTGGGTCAAATAAGTTCTTCAAAGCCCTGCAGATTCTAGCCCATAGGTGATTGGGTTTTCTCATGACTCCAATTCACATGAAGAATCTAAATCCCACCATCAGTAGGCCTCAAATTTAAGAAGCAGAGCAAAATAAACGGCAGGCCTATTTGATCACTCTTAGTTCACAGGAAGGGTGTCCAGGCCACCCTGACTTTAGGCAAATGAGGGGCAAGGAAGCTTATTTTGGACACTGTCTTGGGCTGCACCCCTCACGGAAACCTCCAGCCAGAGGTTATGATGAGTGTCTGTATGGAAGAAAATGAGGGCCATGTGGGAGTGTTTTGGTTTTAATTGTAGTCATTTTTGTGGCAGTTAGTAGAGATTACATGGTCCACCTTGGCTTGAACTTTGGTGGGATTCTGCATAAAGACTGAGTTCTCGTACTGAACTCAGAGAAGTATTGCCATGAATAGTGTTGGAATTTTAGGAGGCCATGCATGAGAGTCGCCCTTGGAAACTGAGATCTAGGCCCAGGGTAGTTATTCACAGAGCACTGGAAATCTCAGCCAGGATATCACATGATTTTGTTTGAAAAACTTGGCAACCATTGTTGAGAGTCAAAACACACATGGACCTCACATTGTAGACCTCAATGTTCCTGGATTCATGTGACCTTTTGGCCACTCTTTGGGAAGTCTTTCCTGTGAGAGATCTCCAGATATTTCATTGAAATGAGCTTCCTCACCATTTAATAGTTCCAGAATGCCTCCAACTTCATCCTTGAAAAATGGCTAGGTCAATATATCATGAAATTTTTAAAATTCCCATGACAAGTTGGCACTGGAGATTCTTTGGATATCCTGTGGCCGATCATAAGAATAACAGTCAGTGCCTTGATTGACTGGTTTTCATAAAAATTGTGCAGAACAGTGATGCCAGGAAGTTGGAGCCTGCTGAGGAGTGGGCCTAGAGCATTGGTGGGCAGGTGTGTGATAAAACATCTGCGGAGTGGTCATGTGGATCTGCCTTTGGCTTCCAAATGGCTTGTGACTGATGTGGTGCAGCCAGCAGTCCCTTCAATGTAAAGGCATCTTGTTATATGCAGAGGTTTTAGGGAAATATTTAGAATCAGGTTGCTATGGTCAAGGGGGCAACTATGTGGGATATAAGCCTGTTAGGTGCATTCTCCTGCAGACCCTAACCCACCACACGTGATAGAACCCCCTCACGCACAGAGTAACAGTTGAATTCTTTGTATTTCTTGAAGCAAATACCAAAATCCCAGTGCAGCAGCAAGAAACACCACGAAAAGTGGAGAATGACCAAATAGCTTCACAGGCCCATGTGGATACACTTAGCCCCTCGTGTCCACAGTTTACCTACAAAGAGAGTATTCAGCACTGCTGACTCATGTTCAGGGAAAATAAGAAACCATGTCCTCCAGGTCACATAGATGAAGACGCTGATTTGATGGTCTCACTACAAACGAAGCTGAAGCTCCCGACAACAACATATATTTCAAGTGCCCACCCTCAG
Organism: Callospermophilus lateralis; assembly: GCF_048772815.1. Classification (NCBI taxonomy): domain Eukaryota; kingdom Metazoa; phylum Chordata; class Mammalia; order Rodentia; family Sciuridae; genus Callospermophilus; species Callospermophilus lateralis. The sequence goes on along the minus strand of NW_027514780.1, from coordinate 519,342 downwards.
AGGCAGTTTCTCAAGAAGTCTTTACGCCAGCAGAGCTCCATGTTTTTGGAATGATTACACTGTCCCTTACTTTTGGAATCTCCTCAACCTCCTCCAAGGTTGTGAACTCCTGAGCATATTCCATTCCAAATATTTATTCACAGATTTTCTAACTCTTCTCTTCTAATTGTGTCTTACTCTGCGCGATTGTAATGTCAAGGCATTGTTCTGGATGAGAGTGGGAAGATTTTTGTGTACCACATATTTACATACACATTGGATTCATTTTCCAATTTTCCTTTCAAAATACTGAATACCTCACACTAACACTTACCCTACTAGACTCTGACAACTAATCCTAATAAGATGGAGAAAAATAAACCAAAAAAAATAGAAATACAAGCAGTTCAGAGAAGGCATGGTGTATAGTGGAATTGCCTTTTGCATTATTTAGGGTAGGAGTTATAAATCTAGTCAATTATTTGTTAAAATATTTCTCCATGTGTTTTAAAGTTAACAAATATGTGAATTCCTGTTTCCCTGTCTCTGTAGTCTATTCAGCACATGTATTTTTACATGCAATTATAGAATCTTACCTGATACCACACGTACATTTTTGTGAAGTGGCTGACTTGGCAGATACAAATTTTAAGAGATCACTCCTCCTAAACGCTTTAGAACTGAAAATTCAACCTATGCGTGAGCTTCCTAGTTGAACAACATTATACATAAATCCATGTTAAATAAAATAAATATTTTTGGATCTCTGGATGATATAAATTTCATGGTGAATTTCATATAGCATATATTATGCTATTTTTAATGTCTGTGTGTGTTTGTGTGTGTGTATATATATATATATATATATATATATATATATATATATATATATATATATTCTCCAGATTTTTCAAAATATGAAATATGTGTCTTATTATACACTCCCTTAACTCATTCATATTCAAGTATGTGGATTTATAATCAAATTTTCTCAAGAGTTTTCTCAAAATATTCATTCTCCTGATATACATATTTGTTTCTTAGTACTGAAAACTAACTTTAGTGAATGGTGCATACAAATCCTAATATTTCTACAGTAACTGACCTAGTTTAACATCAACGCAAGTAGATTCCTATGGGACATGATGTGTATTTGGATGTTCATTTTATTCAACACTGGTACATTATTATTCCTTCAATTTATTCACATCATGGGATATATATTTCATCCACAAGTTCGCAAGTTTATAGGCATTTGTTTCACTTTCAATCATTTTCTTCTTCAGATCACATGTATTCCTCCATGTTTCTTGACTGGTCTTTTTATGAGACTTCTTTCCAAACACATTAACTTAGATTTCTATGATCACTTTTGAAGCAATACTCACACACCTTTCATGATAATCATAACCCTAATATTACATATAGATGTATTACTGGTTTGAATGAATGATATTATATCAATACAAGATTTCTTATAATATTTCATATATTAATTCAATCCATTATTTAAAGTGGGAACAGTTAAATTATTTATTCAAAATGTGGTCTATTCATGCATTATGTCTATATTCATGGACACAGGGTACACCTCTTTTACCCCCAATAGTAATTTATAGGTCTTGAAAACATTACTTCCAGAAATGCTTGAAGAAATGCTCATGTCATCTGATCCACATATACATTCTATGACAGTAATATTCTGGACAAAAAATGCAAAGGTCACACTTATGATTGTACCAAAGCCTAAAATGAAAGTGAACATGGATTACTAAAAGCATCCATGTCCAGGTTTCCTAATGCTCTCAAATGTCAATCCTAATGGTCACTGCATATTTGTTTCTTCTTAAGATTATATATTCAAACTCAACAGTGTACAAAATGTCTAATCCTATCACTAACTTTATACTTTGCCTGATTTTGTAAAGTCTCTATTATTATCTGCTTTTCTACATATTTTTCAAAGTTCATCATTGTGACTGAATTTTCATATGTGCTGACATTTACATTCACTCTCTAACTGAAACCCTATTGCTAAAGAAATTTCCGTCCAAATCCTGTACTCACTCTTCTTCCTAAACCTAACGACTATCTACCTAATCGTACCGACTATCCCTTTTTGACTGAATGTTCTCTTCCTCATTCAATCATCCAATGTACAAGGTCCTATGCCATTGTAAATGGATTTATCTGAGACATCTGTGCAGAACCTAATTCAACACTATGTATCCCAATCAAGGGCCTAATGCCCTTCTGGGCTTCAAATCCTAGATTTCTGTTTTCATACATATATTTTACCAATATAATTTAATAAATATCGCAGGTTCCCAATACCATTATTCATCGCGCAGAATGATTCCTAACCGAAATCGAACCTGTTATTACCCTAACCATCATCGCCTGGAGGTCATTCCTCAAAAAAAGGAAAAACCAACAAATAAATGAGCTCACACTTCATCTCAAAGCCCTAGAAAAGGATGAACAAAACAACAGCAAATGCAGCAGAAGGCAAGAAATAATTAAAATCAGAGCGGAAATCAACAAAATTGAAACAAAAGAAACTATTGAAAAAATCAACAAAACTAAAAAGTTGGTTCTTCGAAAAAAAAAACAAGATTGACAGACCCTTAGCCATGCTAACGAAGAGGAGAGAGAACTCAAATTACTAACATACAGGATGAAAAAGGCAATATCACAACAGATGCTACAGAAATTCAGAAGACAATTAGAAATTATTTTGAAAACCTATATTCCAATAAAATAGAAGATAGTGAAGACATCGATAAATTTCTTAAGACATATGATTTGCCCAGACTGAGTCAGGAGGATACACACAATTTGAACAGACCAATACCAATGGATGAAATTGAAGAAGCAATCAAGAGACTACCCACCAAGAAAAGCCCGGGACCGGATGGGTATACAGCGGAGTTTTACAAAACTTTTAAAGAAGAATTAATACCAATACTTTTCAAGTTATTTCAGAAAATAGAAAAAGAGGGAGCTCTTCCAAATTCATTCTATGAGGCCAACATCACGTTGATTCCGAAACCAGACAAAGACACATCAAAGAAAGAAAACTTCAGAACAATAACCCTGATGAACCTAGATGCAAAAATCCTCAATAAAATTCTGGCGAATCGGATACAAAGGCACATCAAAAAAATTGTGCTCCATGATCAAGTAGGATTCATCCCTGGGATGCAAGGATGGTTCAATATACGGAAATCAATAAATGTTATTCACCACATCAATAGACTTAAAGATAAGAACCATATGATCATCTCGATAGATGCAGAAAAAGCATTTGACAAGTACAGCATCCCTTGATGTTCGAAACATTAGAAAAACTAGGGATAACAGGAAATTACCTTGACATTGTAAAAGCTATCTATGCTAAGCCTCAGGCTAGCATCATTCTGAATGGTGAAAAATTGAAGGCATTTCCTCTAAAATCTGGAACAAGACAGGGATGCCCTCTATCACCACTTCTATTCAATATAGTTCTCGAAACACTGGCCAGAGCAATTAGACAGACGAAAGAAATTAAAGGCATAAAAATTGGAAAAGAAGAACTTAAATTATCATTATTTGCGGATGACATGATTTTATACATAGAAGACCAAAAAGGGTCTACAAAAAAACTACTAGAACTAATAAATGAATTCAGCAAAGTAGCAGGATATAAAATCAACACGCATAAATCAAAGGCATTCTTGTATATCAGCAACAAAACTTCTGAAATGGAAATGAGGAAAACCACTCCATTCACAATATCCTCAAAAAAAATAAAATACTTGGGAATCAACCTAACAAAAGAAGTGAAAGATTTATACAATGAAAACTACAGAACCCTAAAGAGAGAAGTAGAAGAAGATCTTAGAAGATGCAAAAATATACCCTGTTCCTGGATAGGCAGAACTAACATCATCAAAATGGCGATATTACCAAAAGTTCTATATAGGTTTAATGCAATGCCAATCAAAATCCCAAAGGCATTGCTTGTAGAAATAGATAAAGCAATCATGGAATTCATATGGAAAAATAAAAGACCCAGAATAGCAAAAGCAATTCTAAGCAGAAAGTGCGAATCAGGCGGTATAGCGATACCGGATTTCAAACTATATTACAGAGCAATAGTAACAAAGACAGCATGGTACTGGTACCAAAACAGGCTGGTGGACCAATGGTACAGAATAGAGGACACAGAGAACAATCCACAAAGTTACAACTATCTTATATTTGATAAAGGGGCTAAAAGTATGCAATGGAGGAAGGATAGAATCTTCAACAAATGGTGTTGGGAAAACTGGAAATCCATATGCAACAAAATGAAACTGAACCCCCTCCTCTCACCATGCACAAAAGTTAACTCAAAATGGATCAAAGACCTTGATATCAAATCAGAGACTCTGCGTCTGATAGAAGAAAAAGTTGGCTACGATCTACATATAGTGGGGTCGGGCTCCAAATTCCTTAATAGGACACCCATAGCACAGGAGTTAATAGCAAGAATCAACAAATGGGACTTACTTAAAGTAAAAAGTTTTTTCACAGCAAAAGAAACAATAAGAGAAGTAAATAGGGAGCCTACATCATGGGAACAAATATTTACTCCTCACACGTCAGATAGAGCCCTAATATCCAGAATATACAAAGAACTTAAAAAATTAGACAATAAGATAACAAATAACCCAATCAAAAAATGGGCCAAGGACCTGAACAGAAACTTCTCCGAGGAGGACATACAATCAATCAACAAGTACATGAAAAAATGCTCATCATTTCTAGCAGTCAGAGAAATGCAAATCAAAACCACCCTAAGATACCATCTCACTCCAGTAAGATTGGCAGCCATTATGAAGTCAAACAACAACAAGTGCTGGCGAGGATGTGGGGAAAAGGGTTCTCTTGTACATTGCTGGTGGGGCTGCAAATTGGTGTGGCCAATTTGGAAAGCAGTATGGAGATTCCTGGGAAAGCTGGGAATGGAACCACCATTTGACCCAGCTATTGCCCTTCTCAGACTATTCCCTGAAGACCTTAAAAGAGCGTATTACAGGGATACTGCCACATCGATGTTCATAGCAGCACAATTTACAATAGCTAGATTGTGGAACCAACCCAGATGCCCTTCAATGGATGAATGGATTAAAAAAATGTGGCATCTATACACTATGGAGTATTACGCAGCACTAAAAAATGACAAAATCTTGGAATTTGCAGGGAAATGGATGGCACTAGAGCAGATTATGCTTAGTGAAGCTAGCCAATCCCTAAAAAACAAATACCAAATGTCTTCTTTGATATAATGAGAGCAACTAAGAATAAAGCAGGGAGGAAGAGCAGGAAGAAATGATTAACATTAAACAGAGACATGAGGTGGGAGGGAAAGGGAGAGAAAAGGGGAATTGCATGGAAACGGAGGGAGATCCTCATTGTTATACTAAATTACATATAAGAGGTTGTAAGTGGAATGGGAAAACAAACAAGGTGAGAAATGAATTACAGTAGAAGGGGTAGAGAGAGAAGATGGGAGGGGAGGGAGGGGGGATAGTAGAGGATAGAAAAGGTAGCAGAATACAACAGTTACTAGTATGGTATGACGTAAAAATTTTGATGTGTAACCCATGTGATTCTGCAATCTGTACTTGGATAAAAAAGAAAGTTCAAAACTCACTTGAAGCTAATGTATGCTAATGTATGAAATATGATATGTCAAGAGCTTAGTAGGGTTTTGAACAACCAATAAAAAAAAAAGAAATTTCCGTCCAAATCCTGTACTCACTCTTCTTCCTAATCCTACCGACTATCTACCTAATCGTACCGACTATCCCTTTTTGACTGGATGTTCTCTTCCTCATTCAATCATCCAATGTACAAGGTCCTATGCCATTGTAAATGGATTTATCTGAGACAACTGTGCAGAACCTAATTCAACACTACGTATCCCAATCAAGGGCCCAATGCCCTTCTGGGCTTCAAATCCTAGATTTCTGTTTTCATACATATATTTTACCAATATAATTTAATAAATATCGCAGGTTCCCAATACCATTATTCATTGCGCAGAATGATTCCTAACCCAAATCGAACCTGTTATTACACTAACCATACACTGTTCCCTCAATCTAACTTTACAGAAAAGCAGGGACAGAGTTGGTCTTACAATACAGGAGTGTAGGGAAACTTCCACCTGCTGAGAACCTCGAAGGTCCATGCAGAAATGATCCATGGAGAAGATGTAGGCAGCTATGAAGGACCTGAGGGAGGAAAAGTCAACTTCCATGGTATACAACCTGGTCAGGATGAAGGGATGTGTCTGAATCAGCCTCTTTCATCTTAATGTAGAGAAGATGGACCAAACCAGGCCTGTGTGGAGAGCTGTTCCCGGGTGCCTATGGTTGATATACCATTCTAACTTGTGAAAATGTCAGAGCGAGTAGGTGCATCCTCCATCTCATGGGACCCTTAGAAGCAACTTTTAGGAAAAAGTTGTTGCCAAGGCAGTGACCTCATTTAGTTCCTGAAGGAAGTGACCTCACCTCACTTCCTTGGTGATGGAACTCTCTGAACTTGGGATACAGGAAGTCAGGCACCCAGAGCCAGTCCCAGTTCATGTCCCAGTGGTCAAACTTGTTTGGATTTTCCAAGGACAGAGACAGTCTTTCTTGGTACCTACTGATGTGAGGATGGCCTAATGCCAGGAAGGTCTGAGGAGGGGCCTTTCCTGAGAAAGAAGGTCGTGGCTCACTGCTGGCTCCTAACAGCTTCACAGAGTTGGACACGGAGACCAGATCTGAGAGAGAACAGCCCATTATGGGGGAATATATTATGGCCCACCAGTCAAAGGACACTCCATATTTTCACAGACCTACTTGGGGGTCTGTGTGGGTGTGGGTGTGGGTGTGGGTTTGTGGTTTTGTCTCATGTTCTGAGAATAGGTAGGAAAGTCGTTTTGTTTGGTTTGGTGTGAATTGTTTCTAGTAAGTCTTTTGACAAGGCGAGTGTTTCTATGTCTGTGTATCCCACTGTGTCCGTGGTTGTAGACATTAGAAAAGAGAGCGCATCAATACATATGTCCTATCTAGTAGAAATCTTACCAGCGTTCATCCTGTCCTATTTATGAATGGTCTACGGCTTGCCATATGGATCGGCCACTCCTAATATCTTCCTAAGATCCTATTTTCTTTCTGAATTTTGGGCAAACTCCAGAATAGGCTCATGGTTTTGTGTCCAAGATATGTACCACCTTTAAGCTCTGTGACATGGCCATGTACTGGATAGCTGAAGGCAATGGTGAGCATCTCAGAAAACTCAGATATCAGTGTGATCAGGAAAGTCTCAGTGGAGAAACCCTGCTTTGGGCCTTTTGCTTACCTATTGTACTATTGCCCTTAATGTCAGGAAAGTCTTTGCCTCAGGCCACCCCTTTGTGAAGACTGAAGAGTTTTCAAATGGAAATGAATGGGCATCACCTTTGGCTCTTTGCTTAATTGCTTTGGAAAGGGATGTGTCTGAATCAGCTTCTTGGCCCTGTGTGAGGTTGTGGCTTAGATTCTCAGCACCTAATGGATCTAAAAAAATCCCATGTGTGCATCCAAAACCAAAATACCCATAAGAGCAGTCATTGTGGATGAAGTCTCTCACCTTCCTCTGTAAAGTTCCTGACCTCCATCTTTGAGAATAGGGATCCTTTGGGTCAAATGAGTTCTTCAAATCACTACAGAGGCTAGGCCATAGGTGCTTGGGTTTTCTCATGACCCCAATTAACATAAGGAATCTAAACCCCACAGTAATTAGGCCACAAAATGGAGAATCAGAGCAGTATTAAGGGCAGGCCTCTTTCATCACTTCTGGTTCACAGGAAGGGTCTCCCTGCCACACTGACTTTAAGCAAATGGGGGAAAGGGACCTTATTTTGGATACTGTCTTTGGCTTTGGCCCTCATGGAAACCTACAGCCTGAGGTTATGATTAGTGTCTATATGGAAGAAGATGAGGGCCATGTGGGAGTGTTTTAGTTTTAATTGTGGTCATTTTTGTGGCCGTTGGAAGAGATGACTGGGTCCACCTGGGCTTGAACACTGGTGTGATTCCCCTTAGAAACTGAGTTATGGAACTGACCTCAAAGAAGTATTGCCATGTATTGTGTTGGGATTTTAGGAGGCCACGCATGAGAGTCGCCCTTGGAAACTGAGATCAAGGCCCAGGGTGGCTTTCCACAGAGCACTGGGAATCTCAGGAAGGATATCACATGATTTTATTTTTAAAGAATTGGCAGCCATAGTTGCAAGTCAAAGCACAAAAGGATCACACATTGTAGACCTCAAATGCCTGGCTTAATGTGACCTTTTAGCCTGTCGTTGGGAATCATTCCCTGTTAGAATTCTCCAGAGATTTCATTGAAATAAGCTTCCTCTCCATTTCATGGTTCCTGAATGAATTAAACCGCACAGTGCCTCAAACTTCAACCTTGAAAAAAGGCTAGATAAATACCATTAAATTTTTGAAATTCCCATGAACAGGTGTCAGTGGAGAACCTTTGGATGTCTTATAGATGATCATGAGTGTACCAGACAATGCCTTGATTGACTGGGTTTCATGAAAATCATGTAGAACAGAGATGCCAGTAATTTGGAGGCCGATGAGTAGTCGGCCTAGAGCAGTGGAGTGTAGGTGTTTGTTAAAACATCTGTGATGGGGTCATGTGGATCTGCCATTGGCTTCCAAATGGTTTGTGACTGACATGGTGCAGCCCCCATACCCTTGTATGTAAAGGCATCTTGTTATATGGAGAGGTTTCAGGGCAATGTTTAGAATCAGATTGCTATTGTCAAGGGGGCAAGCTATGTGGGATAGAAGCCTGGTTGGTGCACTGTCCTGCAGACCCTTAACCAACACACGTGACAGAACTCCCTCCAGCACTCTGTCCTAGTTGACCTCTTCGTATTTCGTGAAGCAAATACTAAACTCCCAATGCAGCTGCAAGAAACACCATGAAAAGTAGAGGAAGACCAAATGGCTTCAAAGTCCACACTGGGAGACACTTTGCCCCCAAATGGCAACAAATTACCTACAAAGAGAGAATTCAGCCCTGCTGCCTCATGTTTATTGGAAAATAAGAAACCATGTGCTCCAGGTCACACAGATGCAGACCCAGATTTGATGGTCTCACTACAAAGGAAGTTAAAACTCCTGACAACAACATATATTTCAAGTGCCCAACCTCAGAGGCAGTTTCTCAAGAAGTCTTTAGGCCAACAGAGCTCCATGTTTGTGGAGTTTTTACCATGTACCTTACTTTTTGAAACACCTCTACCACATCCAAGGTGGTTAACTACTGAGAATTTTCCATTCCAGATGTGTATTCACAGATTTTCTAACTCTTCTTCTCTTATTGTGTCTTACTTGGGGTGACGGTAATGTCAAAGCATTGTTCTGAATGAGAGTGGGAAGACTTTTGGGTAGCACATATTTGCATAAACATTGGATTCATTTTCCAATTTTCTATTCGAAATACTGAATCCCTGACTGTCAGAGGTAGAAGGAATTCTATTCTCCTTCAAAGAATAGCCTGACACTTACAAGAAACAGCCACCAGGAGACATCCTGTCTGAGAGACATCCTGTAGCCATCTGTCTCCCTGAGACATCCTGCGGCCATCTGTCTTTCTGAAATTTCCTGAGGTTATCTCACCTTGTGAAGACATCTAGGAACTGCCGAAAAGAGAGATTTCCCACATCCAGCATACAAATACCCCTGTGTGAACAATAAAAGTTTGCAGCTTGATCAGAACTCCTGTCTTTCTGTCATCTCTCTTGTCTCTTGTCCCTTCATTCCTCCCTATCTAGGTTCGCTGCCCACGTTGATGTGTCCTGCCGGCTGGGACATCTGGCGCCCACCGACTGGGGCTTGAGCTTTTGATTGAGGGGGACCCCGTCCTCCTGGAAGATTTGGTCAAGCGGAGCTTGCAATAACTGCAGAAGACATCACCGAGAGACAGATCCAGGAGGAGCGTGGGGATGACGCACGGTGATTGACCCACTATGGGACAAGCAGTTTCGTCATATGATTTGTTTTTGTCAGGCTACAAGGAGTCCTTGCAGACATGGGGGCGCGTGTTTAGAAAAAAGACTTAATTTTTTTTTTCATACATAAGAGAGCAGTGTCCATGGTTTCCTCTTGAAAGGACCATTGATGGTAAAAGATGGCTTGGAGTAGGAGACTGTTTAAAAGATTATTATGAATCCTTTGGCCCAGAAAAAGTGCCTGTTCCCACCTTTTCTTACTGGAACTTAATTAATGAAATTCTTAAAAGTTCACCCTTTGACAATGGTACCTTAAAACTTGTCGAGGTTGGGGAAGAGGCTATGCAAATACTTCTCGTATCCCCTCGGCATGCCCATCAGTTAGTATAGACATAGACCCTTCTCAGGCTGCCCAGGACCATGGGAACCTTCCTGGTCCCCCTCAAAATACCACCCTAATGATTAAGGCTCCAATGGTTACCAACTGCCTTTATCCAGTTTTAAATTCCGGAGACTCATTGACCCCTGTAGAGGAGGCTACCTTGGAGAAGGAAGCAGCTCGCTACCATTCAGAAGACCCTGCACCTCTCAAGACCCTGCCACAGCCTATAGGACTTACACAACCAACCCCTCCTATATCCCTCCTGCCTTTTGTGCTCTGGCCCTTCAGGGTACAAATGCCCCCCCCAGATATTTTTTCCCCACTTCCCTTGCCTAAACTGGCTCCTTTGTGAGCATCCTTCCAACATAGACAGGAACAGATCCAACCTTTAAAAGAATTAAGATCCCTTCACTCTGAGCTCTGTTCATTAGCCTTAGGTATGGAGTCAAAGTAACTGGCCTACAGTGGTCTAATACAAAGGCGAAGCCACTCCATCAACCTGTGCTTGCCTTCCCAGTCACCACCAGTCAGATAGATAAGCCTGCCCAGGCTGAGGTCAAAGACTTAGACGAGGATCAAGAGGAGGAAGTGGAGAAATGGAATAAGGAGATCAGGACTCAGAGGATGAGGAGTTCAGCCCTAGGCAGGCAGGAACCCAGAGTCTACAAAAAATTAAGCCTGCATTTTCCTGAAAAACTTAAAAAGGCTTGTGCTCACTATGGCCCCTTTGCACCCTACATGTTGGCTTTATTAGAAAGCCACAGCACACAATGACTTACTGCCAATGATTGGAAATTTTTAGACCAAGCTACCCTCAGTGCCAGAGACTTTCTGTTATGGAATGCAGATTTCAAAGAGCACTGTCGGGAAACTGCTCAAAAAATTTTAACTAAGGCCTCCTCTAAGTCCGGGACTTATGTTAAGCTAGTGGGCAATGAGCCTTTTGACACTAAAACTAAACAGGCACATTTCCCTGCTGGACTTTTGATGCAGATTCAGATGGCTGGCTTACATGCTTGGAGACACCTCCCTCAAAAGCCTCGGCTACCACTTCCCTGGCAAAAATTCGACAAGGGCCCGACGAGCCTTATAGCGACTTTGTTCCCAGGCTTAACCTAGCTGTGGAATGCTTGCTTGGACCAAGTGAAAACAAAAGCTCTTTTGTAAAACATCTTGCCTTTGAAAACGCCAACCCGGCATGTCAGGATGTTCTTCAACCACATAAGGATAAAGGGAAACTTTCTGACTTTATTAGACTCTATGCAGGGGTAGGTGCAGCTCATGCCATGGGTCTTGCCCTAGGTGTCACCTTTACGAAGACCTTTCACAATCCTGGCTCACGTACATGCTTTACTTGTAAATAACCTGGCCATTTTGCACGCAAGTGTCCGACAGGCAAAGAAAGCCTAGGAATAGCATCTCCTTCAACTGGGGCTATACCGCCCCAAGCTACCCTTTGCCCTAGATGTGGTAAAGGTCATCACTGGGCCAGTGAGTGTAGATCTAAGACAAATGCCCTCAGACAGCCTATTTTTTCCTGCTTCTTGGGAAACTCCCTGCAGGGCCAGCCCCGGGCCACGACATCCCCCAGGACAAAACCAGGGGCAATAAGATTTTTTCCCTTCCAAACTCCCAACCTACCTCAAAATTCTTCTCCACAATTGCTTCCCTCCAACTAGCCACTCCAGGCAGCGCAGGATTGGACATCTGTGCCACCACTGAAACTATATTAGACTCAATGCAAGGGCCCCAGATAATACCCACTGGAATTATGGGTCCCCCTCCATCTCATATCTGTGCCCTTATTTTTGGAAGAGCCTCTACTAACTTACATGGTGTTCAGGTCTTCCATGGCATTAATTATAATGACTTCACTGGAGAAAAAAAAATACTGGCCACAGCTATTAATGGAGTTTTGGCCATCCCAGCAGGAACAAGTCTTGCACAATTAATACTCCTTCCCTTGAATCCAGGAGGCACTTAACCACCCAAACCTACCGCGGGGGACTGCCTCCTTGGGCTGCTCTGATGTAAATTGGGTTCAACCCGTTTCTCAAAATAGACCCACCATTTCCTTACTTATTGAAGGAAAGGAATTCCAAGGAATTCTAGATACTGGAGCTGATGCCACAATTATTTCTCAAAAATATTGGTCATCAGCTTGGACCCTCACCCCATCCTTGACTGACCTTAAAGGGATAGGACAGTCAAAAAATCCTCTGGTCAGCTCTACGGCTCTTAGCTGGACTGATAAAGAGGGTAATAAGGGAATTGTCACTCCTTTCATTGTTCCTGACCTCCCTGTTAACCTATGGGCCCGAGATATTTTGAGTCAAATGGAAGTCATTCATGCCAGTCCCAATTCCATGGTGACTCACCAATGCTTCGTATTTATTTTGTCCCTGGTATAGGCCTTGGGAGACTGAGACAAGGACTGGTTGAGCCAATAAAACCCATACAAAAAAGAAATACATATGGACTTGGGTATTCGGATTTTTAGTGTCAGTCTCTGACTCTCCTGTACCCCATGGAGATAAAATTATTTGGGAGACTCAGACTCTTGTGGGGTTGGATCAATGGTCCCTTACCCAAGAAAATTTGGAGGCTGCCTCCATGTTAGTGCAGGAACAGCTGGCAGCCGGCCATGTAGAGCCCTCAACCTCACCATCGAATACTCCAATTTTTGTTATCAAGTAAAAATCAGGCAAGTGGTGCCTTTTACAATATTTGTGTGCCATTAATAAACCTATATGCCGAATAAGAGCACTACAGCCAGGCATTCCCACACCAGTGGCTATTCCCAAAAACTATTGTAAAATGATTATTGACTTAAAAGATTGTTTTTTTTTACCATTCCTTTACATCCTGAGGATTGACACTATTTTGCCTTTAGTCTCCCTCACCTTAATTTTCAGGGCTCTATGCAGAGATTTCAATGGAAGGTTCTTCCCCAAGGTATGGCCAACAGCCCTAGTCTTTGCCAAAAATATGTTGCTCAAGCAGTAGACCCTGTGAGAGAGCTATGGCCACAAATTTATATTTTACATTATATGGATGATTTGTAATTGCTGCACCTAATAACCATGACCTTAATAATTGTTACTTGGACCTTTACAAAATCCTCACTACCTTGGGACTACAGATAGCTCCTAATAAGGTTAAAACACAGGACTGTTATACCTATTTGGTCCTTAAACTTCAAGATAATCAGATCCAAATTCCTAAGATACAACTATGGGTGGACCATCTTCACACCCTTAATGATTTTCAAAAATTACTGGGGAATATTCAATGGCTAAAAACATATTTAAAATTACCCACTTGTATACTTTTGTCCCTTAATGATATTTTGAGAGGTGATTCCCACCCCTCCTCCCCTCAAAAGCTTACTCCCCAGGCATGACAGGCATTAAACCAAGTCACAGAAGCCATTGCCAAACAGTTTTTTACAGAACATTCTTATAACCATCCTCTGGTTCTGGTTATTTTACACACTCCTCATACACCCACAGGAATATTTCGGCGGCGAAATACACATTTTAGAAATAAAGGCTGCCTTTGCTTTGGGTCCATTTACCCACCACATTCTCCAAGGTTATTACTGTTTTTCTTGCTCAGGTAGCTTCTATTATTTTTAAATGTCGTTTGCTATCTCGACAACATTTTGGCAAAGACCATGATAATATTTTAATTTCATATACTAAAGACCAAACCCAATTTTTACTACAGACAGAGAATGAATGGCTTTTTGGGAACAATTGATAACCACCTCCCCAATGACCCCCTTTTATATTTTGTCCAGTTACATCCATTTATTTTTGCCAAAATTACTCAAAAGGCTCCCATTCCTCAAGTCCTTACTGTCTTTACAGACGGTTCCAGTAATGGCCTAGCAGTCTTTGTTGTCAATAACCAACCTAACACCTTTGATACTGTCTATCATTCAGCACAGTTTGTGGAATTGTTTGCCATAACACAAGTTTTTAAAACATTTCTTGATAATCCTGTTAATATTTATACATACAGTGCCTACATTGCTCATTCTGTGCCCCTGCTTCAGATTTCACCCACCATTAAGGCTTCTTCCAATGTGGCCCATCGGTTTCACCAGCTTCAGAAGCTAATTCAGGCCAGACAACACCCATTTTTCTTAGGACACATCAGGGCACACTCTAATCTTCCCAGCCCTCTAACACAAGGTAATGCCAAAGCTGATGCAGCAATTCGTTTCATCTTTTCAATTTTTGTTGGCTCCATTCAAAAGGCCACGGATTTACACAATCTTCACCATCTAAATTCCCAGAACCTTCGATAACTATGTAAAATTACCAGGCAACAGGCACGAGAAATAGTAAAAGCATGCCCTGGTTGCCCTGTCTCCCTCCCCATTCAACACTTGGGAGTTAACCCCCGAAGATTACTGTCCAATCAGTTTTGGAAAATGGATGTTACTCATTTTTCTGAATTTGGAAAAACCAAATATATACACGTTTCTGTAGATACCTTCAGCGGCCTTATTTTTGCATCACCGCATTCTGGAGAGGCTATCAAAGATGTCCTTTCTCATCTTGTTTCAGTGTTTTCCGTAATGGGTAAACCAATACATATTAAAAAAAAGATAATTGTCCTGCATATACCAGTGCCAATTTTAAACAGTTTTGTGCTTCCTCGCAAATTTGTCATACTACTGGAATTCCATACAAGCCTCAGGCATTGTGGAACGTGCCCACCTTACCTAAAGACTTGGCTAACCCGCTTTAATGCTTCTGCACTTGTATTTACCACTCACAGGCATCGCCTTAATCATGCATTATTTGCCCTTATTTTTCTTTCCCTAGACAATGAAGGCCATTCGGCTGCAGACTGACACTGGCAATCCTCGTCCAATTCTGTTCGCCCACCTGTTATGTGGCACAATCCCCTTACAAATAAATGGAAAGGCCCAGGTCCTGTCCTCATCTGTGGACGAGGCTCAGCTTGAGTTTTGGACCAAGAGCAAGCAGCCCCAAGATGGTTACCAGAACGCCTGGTTAAACAGGTTAATGGCTTACCTCAACACATGGATGGAGGCCCTCACCCTGAGGACAAATTTTCCTCTTTTTCAGATGCAGCCAACAATCTGTGTGAGGATCCTACTTAAGGCACTTCTGCTGAACAGGATTGTACACGGAGGCTTTGGCCCTCCACCTTCCAACATCATGGAGTACCTTTTTGGCCCTCCCTGTGAACGCAAGGGAGGATCTTGGACTCAGGCTCCCACTAGTTTGACCCATACTGCTGACTGCGTGACTAAGGTGGCTTACTTCCGGGCCGAGGTTGACCATAAACTCAGAGGAGTTCATCAGCCTAAATTGGTATGTGTTAACAAGCCAAAGATTATTCCCCCTAGTACAAGTAATGCTCTCTAAAATTGTTCTGCAACTTGAACGCATACCCAAGCGATACATGCCACTTGTTATGCGTCGGCCTCAATTTGTGTCAACAAGAAGGGAGAACAATTTTTTGAAGCCTCCCTAACTAAAACTCATGCAGCAGGAGGGACCACTATTCATTATACCCCCGTTCTTTTTGACCGGGGAGGAGAAGGCAAATACACCAAGCTACAGTCAGCTGGGTGCCAAGGCCCTGTTGGTAAACCCCCCTTCTGCCCCATTAAGGCACCTACAGGGGTCGCTGATGGTGGAGGATTCCCTTATGCTGTCAAGCATCCTCAGATAATCAAACTTTTGAAACCCCAAATCCCTGAGCTCACATATCATCTCTTAATATAGAGAAAATGCCAGCTCCCCGGTTTAGATAACAATATATTAGATATTTTGGAAACTACCTTCTCCTTGCTTAATAATTCCAACCCCACCTTTGCTGGTGATTGCTGGCTCTCCATGACAACAGGGGCAATCATGCCTATTGCAGTTCCTATTAATTCTATCATAGACGATGATAATACATGCCAACCCAGATTTC
Source organism: Callospermophilus lateralis (assembly GCF_048772815.1). Classification (NCBI taxonomy): domain Eukaryota; kingdom Metazoa; phylum Chordata; class Mammalia; order Rodentia; family Sciuridae; genus Callospermophilus; species Callospermophilus lateralis. The sequence continues at coordinate 502,987 of NW_027514780.1, read as the reverse complement.
CTTTTAAAGTACAGTCTATAGGCACTTTTACAATATGTCTTTTAGGCGCGATGCAAAATAATACCTATGATATTGATGTTGGCGTTCCTTCCTTTGGAAATTGCTCAACAGTACAAAACTATTCCTCACCCACCCCATCTCTTTGTCCCTCCAATGGCACAGTTTTTATGTGTGGAGGAAACTCGGCCTTCCTGAGGCTTCCATCGAATTGGACCGTTGGCTGTGTTCTTGCCTTATTACTCCCTGATATAACTGTTGTCCCAGGAGACAAAACTCTATGCATTCCTAGTCTAGACACCTTAGTCAAAAGACACAGGCGGGCAATACAGGCCTTACCACTCTTTGCCAGCCTTGGAATAACAGCTGCTGTGAACACAGGTACAGCTGGCTTAGGCATGGCTATACACTCTTAGCGTCGCCTGTCTCAACAACTTATAAATGATGTAAAAACTCTATCAGGAACCATTAAAGATTTGCAGGACCTAGTAGACTCCCTGGCAGAAGTGTTCCTTCAAAACAGAGAAGGCTTAGATTTACTGACAGCTAACCAGGGAGGTATTTGCTTGGCCTTAGGGGCACGATGCTGCTTTAATGCCAATAAATCAGTCATAGTACGCACTAAAATTAAGCAGCTTCAAGAAGATCTAGAAAAGAGACGAAGGGAACTTTTTGAAAATCCCCTCTGGACTGGGTTTAATGGATTTCTACCCTACCTTCTTCCCCTATTAGGCCCTTTGTTGGGTTTACTTTTAATGGTGTCCATAGGACCCTGCATTATAAACAGGCTTGTACAATTTATAATAGAACAGATTAATATTTTGGCCTCTAAGCCCATACAGGTCCACTATCATCACCTGGAGATGGAAGACCATGCTGCCAACATTTAAAAGGATGTTCTACCCTTCTCACAGGCTTATTTCTTAAGTTTACATCCCCACAGATCTCTCTTTCTTACATTAAACTATAAGTAAAAGCTCTGACCAACCATCTTCTGATATTGCCATAGGGGTTCGTCCTCCATGGGCCCCTTCACTTGGGGGGGGATGCACCCATGGAGTGAGGACGTTAGGCCATAATAACGGAGGATGCAGGATGGACTGCAGGAGGATGGATCCACGGATACCAAAACAGAAGACCTCTTAGTGACACGCTCTGGTGCATGGCGGTCGGCATGCTTCCCTTTTAAAGCCGTCTCCTCCAAAAATATGCCAAGGCCACCACAAAATCTTGTAAACATGCTCTCTCGAATCAGGAGATATTCAAAGGCCTGCTAGAGAAACAGAGCCTCTATCACCCCCTAAAACATTGGCCGGTAAGGTATGGTCAAATATTTTATATAAGAAAGGGGGAGAGGTCAGGGGCTAGAAGGAAGTTCACCTTCAAAGTATAGCCTGACACTGAAAAGAAACAGCCCCCTGGGAGATATCCTGCCTGGGAGACATCCCGCAGCCATCTATCTCCCTGAGACATCCTGCAGCCATCTGTCTTCCGGCAACATCCTGAGGTTATCTCACTTTCTGAAGACATCCAGCAACTGCCGATAAGAGAGCTTTCCCATCCACAGCATATAAATTTCCATGTGAGAACAATAAAAGTTTGCAGGATGATCAGAACTCCAGTCTTGCTGTAATCTCTCCTGTCTCTTGTCCCTTCATTCCTCCCCAACTAAGTTTCTTGCCCACGTTGATGTGTCCCGCCGGCCGGGACAACTGACACTAACCCATACCCTACTACACTCTGACAACTAATCCTAATATGATGGAGAAAAATAACCCAAACAGAATAGAAATACAAGCAGTTCAGAGGAGGCATGGTGTATATTTGGACTTGCCTTTTGCATGATATAGGGTAAGTGTTATAAATCTAGTTAACAACACCTACTATCTTCCTAAGCTCCTGTTTTCTTCCTGAATTCTGGCCACTCTCCAGAATAGGCTCATGGTTTTGTGTCCACGATATGTATGACCTCCAAGCTCTGTGACATGGCCATGTACTGGATAGCTGAAGGGAATGCGAGCATCTCAGAAAACTCAGATATCAGTGTGACCAGGAAAGTCTCAGTGGAGAAACCCTGCTTTGGGCCTTTTGCTAACCTATTTGCCTGTTGCCATGAATGTCAGGAAGGTCTTTGCCTCAGGCCAGCCCTTTGTGAATCCTGAAGAAAACTGTTTTCAAATGGTAATAAATGGGCATCACCTGTGGCTCTTTGCTTAAATGCTTTGGAAAGGGATGTGTCTGAATCTGCCTCTTTGCCCTGTGTGAGGTAGTGGCTTAGATTCTCAGCACCAGTTGGATCTAAAGAAAAATCCAATGTGTGCATCCAAAACCAAAATGCAAAAAAGATCAGTCATGGTGTATGAAGTTTCTCACCTTCCTCTTTTAGGTTCCTGACCTCCATCAAGTGAGAATAGGGATCCTTTGGGACAAATGAGTTCTTTCATGCCCTGTAGAGATGATTGGGTTTTCTCATGACTCCAAATCACATGAAGAAACTATACCTGACAGTCAGTAGGCCTCAAATTGGAGAAGCAGAGCAGTATTAATGGCAGACCTATGTGATCAATCCTGGTTCACAGAAATGGTGTCCAGTATACCCTGAGGTTAGGCAAATGAAGGGAAAGAGACCTTATTTTGGAAACTCTCTTTGGCTGTGACATTCATGGAAACATCCAGCCAGAGGTTATGATGAATGTATATATGGAAGAAGATGAGGGCCTTGGTGGAGTGTTTTGGTTTTAATTGTGGTCATTTGTGTGGAGTTTGGAAGAGATGACTGGGTCCACCTGGGCTTGAACTCTGGTGTGATTCCCCTCAGAGACTGAGTTCAGTGACTGACCTCAGAGAAGTAATTGCTTTGGAAAGGGATGTGTCTTAATCAGCCTCTTGGCCCTGTGTGAGGCTGTGGCTTTGATTACCAGCACCGTATGGATCTAAAAATGATCCCATGTCTGCTTCCAAAACCAAAATGGCCAAAATTGCAGTCATTGTTGATGAAGTCTCTCGCCTTCCTTTGTAAGGTTCTGAAAGAATAAAAGAAATTGAAATTGAAACGTAAAGAAACAGGTTCTGTAAAGTTTCCAGGCTGCACGCAGAACCTGAAATTCCTGTGGCAGTTAAGACAATTCCCGGAACTACCCATTAGATGTGTGTTGAAATCTTCCCTGACCACCTAGTTACTTAACAACCTCTTCCCAAAAACCGTGCAGCTAAGCACATATACATCTCAGGGCTTCAACCAATCAGTTTAAATGTATACCCCTTCTCAGGGCTGACCAATCACCCCCTGGCTGAACTGTTCCCACCAATGAATGTGCAAATCATGTTTTAGAGTTGTTATTTGATTTTCCCACAGTATACGGTGATTTGCTAAAGGAAGCTAGGATGTATGTTAAGTCCCTGCCCTCTCTAAAGAATGTATATAAAATCTGCTCATGTTGTTCTTGGGGCTCTTTGTTTTTTTCTCCTCTGAAGTGAGCTCTGAGCCCCAGCATGCTGGACCGCCAATAAACCCTTTGCTGTTTCATGAGAAATTCTCTTGGTGGTCTTTTCCTCCGACGTTCGGCCCACCTTTTCATCTGGAGGCCCTAGCTGAGAAATCCAGCAGTGACGAACAAAAGACCCCAATGGACTCCTTTCAGAGTAATTAAGGTGCCTCTTTCTGGTTTCAGGTTTCAGGTTAGGGCTTGGCAAAATGGCTGTCGGTGAAGAACATTAGCTCTCTGCGATGGTGGCTGACAGATGTGTCACAGAGTCACTTGCCACGTCCCTGGGGGAAACTCCAGAGGACTCGGGAAATTGAGGATTAGTAGATTCCTCAACTCGGTTATTTTTTGCTTCAGGATTCGGTTTTCCAGCCCATCAGGTTTTGCTGGCTACTCAGTTTTGTTCATTGTCAGGAACTCATGTTGAGTTTACTGTCTGTCTTTATTGTCTAACCCATCAGGTTTGGCCAGTTACTCAGTTCTAATCTTTTTCCTGGACTCATGTTAAACGTTTACTGTTTGTCTTTGTCTGTGTCACGTTTGTGTATTCAATGTCCCTGTTTGAGTAACTCCCATTATGGGACATTATGGGACAAAGCACTTCCATGCCTCTGTCCCTTAACCTTGATCATTGGACTGATGTTCGCTCAAGTACCAAGAATCTTTCTTTTTCAGTAAAATGCCAGATCTGGCAGACTCTCTGTGCTTCAGAATGGCCCATCCTAGGGGTCGGATGGCCCCGAGAAGAATCCTTCCACTTCCCTCTAATCCGAAAAGTCAGAGATATTGTCTTTCACCGGCGCCACTTGGCCACCCAGATTAACAGCCATATACCCCTTCCCCCACAATCTTATCATTCCAACATTCTGCTCCTCCCCCTCTTCCCTCCATTCTGAGTCACAAGACTGGACACTCCTCTCTCTCCTTATCCTCTACCCTCGCTCCCCAACCCTCAACATGTTCCAGATGATCCTCCCGCCGCTGACTGAGCCTCTCCGCCGCTAGAGGCAATTGGGCCAGACCCAAGCCCTCCAGGGGACTTCCCCGCAGCAGCAGCAGACCCTGCTCCCCTGAAGGAAGCTGGGCCACCTAAAGGAACCCGCAGGAGATAAATAATATAAAACTCGGAAGCCCCAGTGATGCTCCCTCTCTGTCCCTACGGGCCCATGAACCGACCCAACTGGGACCCCAACACCTTTGAATGTAGGTAGCATCTGTCCACTTATCGCCGTTCTCTAATAGTGGGTCTCTGAGCGGCCGCCAGAGGGCCGACTAATTTGGCCAAGGTAAGAGAGATTATCCAAGGGCCTAATGAGTCTCCTTCTATGTTTCTGGAGAGAATTATGGAAGCGTATAGGAAATATATTCCTTTTGATCCTCAGGCAGAAGACCAAAAGCCATCTGTTGCAATGGCCTTTATCGAGCAGACTGCCCTAGATATTAAGAGAAAGTTACAACGTCTAGATGGATTATAAGATATGACCTTAAGAGATTTAGTCAGAGAAGCTGAGAAAGTATATTATAAGAGAGAAACTGAGGAGGAAATAGAATAGAGGAGAGAGAAGGAAAGGGAACAAAAGAAGGAGGAAAGAAGCAAATGGCAGAGTAAAGCATTGCCTAAGGTTCTGGTCACAGCAGCAAATAGGCCAGAAGTTAAAAAGCAGGGATACATAAAGGCATACCTGGGCCCATGCCAAAGGCTGCCGTTGGCCTCAAATCAATGTGCCCAGTGTAATAAAAAAGAACACTGGGCCAAAGAGTGCCCCCAAAAGAAGCAGCCACGCCAGCCCGCCGTGCTGACTCTAGAAGAGGACTAGGAAATTCGGGGCTCAGATCCCCTCCCCCAGCTCAGAGTAACATTTGAAGTTGAGGGGAACACAGTGAACTTTGAAGTGATTACAGGAGCAGTATACTCAGCCCTTAAGACTTCACTGGCCCCCCTATCAATTAAATCGTCCCTAGTTCAAGGGGCTAATGGCAGTAGATATCAGGCTTGGACAACTAAGATGAATATGGACCTCGGAAAGGAAAAAGTCCACCACTCTTTCCTAGTAATCCCAGAATGCCCGGCCCCATTGATGGGCAGGAATATGCTTACCAAACTCTGGACTAGAATAACCTTTAACCCTAATGGTCCCCAAGTGGGGGTTCTAAAGCCTGCAGTATTAACTCCCATAGTAACATCTTTGACTATGTCTGTAGAAGATGAACATCAACTCTTCGCGCACCCTAGGACTGATCAAACAGGCAAACTACCCCAGAAATGGATAAAAGATTATCCTAATGCCTGGGCAGAAACTGCTGGGTTAGGTCTAGCCATCAACAACCTCCAATAGTAGTAGAATTAAAAGCCTCTGCGTCTCCAATTAGTGTTAAACAATATCCTCTAAGCAAAGAAGCTAAGGATTGGATAAGGCCCCATATTCATAAATACCTGGGTCTTGGGGTCCTAAGGCCCTGTCAATCAGCCTGGAACACCCCCCGGTACCAGTTAGAAAGCCAGGAACTGGGGACTACCGTCCTGTTCAAGACCTAAGAGAGATAAACAACAGAGTGCAGGACATTCACCCCACAGTACCCAATCCATATAATTTGCTTAGCACTCTGAATCCGGAGCAGAAATGGTACACTGTGCTGGACTTAAAAGATGCTTACTTCTGCTCGCCTCTACATAAGGACTGTCAGTTGCTGTTAGCTTTAGAGTGGATAGACCCAGAACATGAAACATCTGGCCAACTAACCTGGACTAGACTCCCACAGGGGTTCAAAAAATCCCCCATTCTCTTTGATGAAGCCCTCCACAGAGACATCAATGACTTCAAAACTGCACACCCCGAAGTCACCCTACTCCAATAGTGGATGATCTTCTACTGGCAGCCAACACCAAGGAGACCTATGAGTCTGGGACCCAAGCACTATTATTCGAGCTTGCTCGGCTTGGATATATGGCTTCTGCCAAAAGGCCCAAACTTGTCAGCAAGAAGTAATCTTCCTGGGTTATTCTCTTAGGGGTTGCAAACGATGGCTCCCTGAGCCCAGAAAAAAAACCGTTTTGCAGATACTGCCCCCATCTAATAAGAGAAAACTCAGAGAGTTTCTTGGGACTGCCAGCTTTTGCAGGTTATTGATTCCTGGGTTCGCATCTCTGGCTGCCCCTTTATACCCGCTGATAAAGGGGGATGCCCACTTCCAATGGACCCCTGAGCACCAACAAGCTTTTGATAATGTCAAAAAAAGGTGCTGCTATCTGCTCTGGCCTTAGCACTCCCAGATGTAGAAAACCCTTCACTCTCTATATCGAGGAAAAGAAAGGAATAGCACGGGGAGTGCTCACTCAGTCTTTGGGACCTTGGAGAAAGCCAGTAGCGTATTTATCCAAAAAACTGGACCCATTGGCTAGCGGGTGGCCCCATTGCTTAAGTGCTATAGCAGCGGCAGCCCTTCTAATAAAAGATGCTCATTAATTAACGTTGGGACAGAAGCTAACCATTATAGCCCCCCATGCCCTGGAGAGCATCATCTGTTAGCCTCCAGAGAGGTGGCAATCAAACTCCAGAATAAACCACTACCAGAGCCTCTTGCTTGACAAAGACAGTATAACGCTGGGACCCCCTGCTCCACTCAACCCACCTACACTGCTGCCAGAAGAATCATCAGGACCCGTCACTCATGAGTGTCAACACATACTGGCAAGGAAACCAGTATACAACAAGACTTGAAGGATCAGCCACTGCCTCGCCCTGAAGTCGTATGGTTTACGGATGGCAGCAGCTTCCTCCAAGATGGTAAGCGGCGGGCTGGAGCAGCAGCAGTTAGCAAAACTGATTTCATCTGATACTCTGGTCTCCCAGAAGGGACATCAGTCCAAAAAGCAGAACTGATTGCCCTTATGAAAGCATTGGAACTAGCAACAGGGAAAAGGGCCACCATATAAACTGATAGCCACTATGCATTTGCCACTGTTCATATGCTCGGGACTATTTACCAACAATGCGGGCTATTAACCTCTGCCGGGAAAAAAATAAAAAATAAAGATGAGATCTTCCACCTTGGCTCAGCAGTGCAGGGCCATAAGGAACTAGCTATAGTGGACTGTCCCGGGCACCAGAAGAGAAACAACCCTGTGGCAGTTGGAAACAGAAGGGCAGATGAGGAAGCTTAATTGGCAGCCCTAAACAGAGTGACTCTGTTAACTTTTTCCACACCGGGGGGCACAAAAATCAGGAGACTTGGCCGCCCTGGAACATTCAGGCAACTTATCATCTGAGGAGACAGATACAGAAATCTGGGACCCTACAGAGCCAAGTTTACAATTTCAAAAAGCCCACCTTTATGTCAAAGACGTACACCAGCTCAACCACTTAGGCTCAAAGAAGTTATAGGCACTCTTAAAGGACCGAAGAAAGGACTTATTATTGACTGACTCAAAGAGGAAAAAAATAGCTGAGCAGGTGACTAGAGCTTTTCAAGTCTTCCAATTAGTTAATACTTTCCCATTAAAGATTCCTGCAGGGAAGCGCATACGAGGAATCAGACCAGGACAATTCTGGGAAGTGGACTTTTCTGAAATTAAGCCAGCAAGGTATGGACTTAAATATCTCCTAGTCTTTGTAGATACTTTTTCAGGATGGGTCGAAGCCTTCCCCATGAAGAAAGAAACAGCTCAGATGGTGGTCAAAAAGATCCTAGAAGACAGTTTTCCAAGGTTCGGCCTGCCTAAGGTAATAGGGTCTGATAACGGACCGGCATCCGTGGCCCAGGTAAGTCAGGGATTTTCCAGGACCCTGGGGATTACTTGGAAGTTATATTGTGCTTATAGACCCCAGAGCTCAGGACAGGTAGAAACGATGAATAGAACCATCAAAGAGACTTAACGAAATTAATCTTGGAGACCGGCATAAAAAATTGGACTATGCTCCTACCTCATGTACTTTTTCGTGCAAGAAATACCCCTCCGCCCCTTTGTGTAACCTCACCCCTTATGAAATTCTCTACGGTGCCCCTCCTCCATTAAGGGACCTAACCCCAACTCTGAGATTAATGATTCCTTTCACACACCCTTGCTAGACAGACTTAAAGCCCTTGAACAAACCCAGCACCCAGCGATACCTGTGGAAACAGTTGGCCACTGCTTATCATCCTGGAGACGAGGGAACTCCACATCGATATCAAGTGGGAGACTTCGTCTACATGAGACAGTATCGGGTGTCATCCCTAGAACCCTGCTGGAAAGGACCATACCAGGTGCTGCTTATAACACCTACAGTGGTGAAAGTGGATGGGATCACTTCCTGGATCCATGCCTCCCATCTCAATCCTGTGCCCTGTCCAAACTCTGGCTGGAAACTGGAACAGACTGGTAACCCTCTCAAGTTGCATGTCTGTGGTGTGGGTAGGGCTATGGATTCTTCCCCTGACCACCAGCAGTCCTAATCCCCATCAGCCTGTTCAGCAACAATGGCAAGTTATAAATCCTACTGGGCAAGTAGTGTGGTCTATTTCACATACAGCCCCCTTATGGACTTGGTGGACATCTCTCCACCCGGACATTTGTCAGCTTGCCATAGGCCTCTCTGACTGGGATCTCCCTGACATAGTGGACCCCACACAGATCCCACTAAAGCCCAAACCAGGGCAACATAGACCAACTTACCCCATGAATTATTGATGTCATCTCCCCAGCTCAGGTGTAAACTAGCCAGTCTTGTTTATTAAGTGTGCCCAGCTGATTTCTGAAATCGCAAACAGGCCCAAACCTGTGGAGGACCCAGTGACTTTTATTGTAGATCTTGGGGTTGTGAACACACGGGAGCTACATTGTGAAACCCAAACTCCCCAGACAGTATGATTCGGTAGGATGAAATGACATCTGGATTGATCCCAATAAATGTGCCGCTATCCAAGTGGTGTCAAAAACTTGCTGTGGAAAAAATAGTCTATGTTACCCCCTCAATATAACTTTCACTTCCAAAGGAAGGGGCTACCTCAGAACAACATGGCCTATGGGAAATACTTGGGGAATGTGATTCTATATTAATGGCCCTGGTTATGACTTTGGTCTCTGGTTCACCATCCGGCTTAAAAAGGAAGAAAATCCCACAGCAATAGGGCCCAATCCATTCAAGTCAGGAATTAAGCCTCCTAAACCTCCCATGCCTAGATCTACCAAAACCCCTCTACCATCTCATACTTCGCAGTTTCCGTCTTTGCCTACTTCCCCAGTCCAGAGTACAGCTGACTCCTCCCCCTGGGAACTAATTAAAGGAACCTTTATGGTACTGAACTCCACACAGTCAGAACTCCTTGCATTTCAGCCCAGGTATTTGACAGCTCTGTACATTATTGTGTAATGGTGCATATACCCCCCAGGGTGCTCTATCATGGTCCAGAATCCTTTGAAGGTCTACTAGGTGGACAAACAGCCCGATTTTGCCGGGAGCCAGTGTCCCTTACTCTAGCCATCCTATTGGGGCTAGGAGCTGCTGCAGGAGTGGGTACAGGAACAGCTGCTATGATCCATGGGTCACAACAAATGGCCTGATTAGAAACAGCAATAAATCAAGACTTGAAGACGTTAGAGACCTCCATCACAGTTTTGCAGGAATCCTTAACCTCTCTCTCTAATGTTGTTTTACAGAACAGGTGAGGATTAGACCTCCATTTAATAAGGGAGGGGGGCCTCTGTGCTGTACTGAGAGAAAAATGCTGTTTTTATGCTGACCATACTGGAGTTGTAAAATAATCCATGAGTAAATTGAGAAAATGCCTTGAAGAGCACCAGAGAGAAAGGGAGATTCAACAAGTGTGGTTTGAGTCATGGTTTACCTTGTCCCTCTGGTTAACTACACTCCTATCAGCCTTAGCTGGACCCCTGATCATGCTTATGGTGTTGATAACTGTGGGACCTTGTTTGCTTAACCTCATAGTTTCCTTTCTCCAGGCTCAGATTGGGCAGGTAAAACTCATGGTAATCAGACAGAAATACACTTCACTGGCAGAAATAGAATGTGAGACCCCACAAAAATTATGATTCATTACTTTTAAAATTAAAAGTAGGCAGAAAAAGGAGAAATGAAAGAATTAAAGAAATTAAAATTGAAACGTAAAGAACCAGGTTTTGTAAAGTTTACAAGCTGTGCTCAGAACCTGAAATTCCTGTGTCAGTGAAGACAATTCCCGGAACTGCCCATTAGATGTGTTGAAATCTTTCCTGACCACCTAGTTACTTAACAACCCCTTCCCAGAAACCGTGCATCTCAGCACGTATACATCTCAGGGCTTCAACCAATCAGTTTAAATGTATACCCCTTCTCAGGGCTGACCAATCACCCCCTGCCCGAACTGTTCCCGCCAATGAATGTGCTAATCATGTTTTAGAGTTGTTATTTGATTTTCCCACAGTATATGATATTTGCTAAAGGAGGCTATGATGTATATAAAGTCCCTGCACTCTCTAAAGATTGTATATAATCTCTTCTCAAGTTGTTCTCGGGGCTCTTTGTTCTTTCCTCCTCTGAAGTGAGCTTTGAGCCCCAGCATGCTGGACCCCCAATAAACCATTTGCTGTGGCATGAGATAATAGGTGCTTGGGTTTTCTCATGTCTCCAAATCACATAAAGAATCTATTCCTGACAGTCAGTAAGCCTCAAATTGGAGAAGCAGTGCAGTATTAGCGGCAGTGCTATTTGATCACTCCTGATTCAAAGGAAGGGTGTTCAGGCCACCCAATGCCCTTCTGGACTTCAAATATTACCTAGATTTCTGTTTTCATACTTATATTTCACCAGTATATTCTTGTAAATATCGCAGGTTCCCAATACCATAATTCATCCTGCAGAATGATTCCTAAACCAAATCGAACCTGTTATTACCCTTAACCATTCCTCAATATACCTTAACAGAAGAACAAGGATATTGTTGGTCTTACAATACAGGAATGTAGGGGATCTTCCTCGTGCTGAGAACCTCAAAGTTCCGTGCAGAAATGATCCCTGAAGAAGATGTAGACACCTATGAAAGACCTGAGAGAGCAAAAGTCAACTTCCATGTAAAACAACCTGGTCAAAATGAAGGGATGTGTCTGAAAGCCTCTCTCTTCTTAATGTAGATTAAATCGACCAAACCAGGCCTGTGTGGAGAGCTGTTCCCGGGTGCCTATGGTTGATATACCATTCTATCTTGTGAAAGTGTCACAGGAAGTATGGGCAGCCTCCATCTCATGGGACCCTTGGAAGCAACTGTTAGGAAAAAGTGGTTGCCAACCCAGTGACCTCATTCAGTTCGTGAAGGAAGTGACCTATCACACTTCCTTGGTGATGGAACTCTCTGAACTCGGGATCCAGGAAGCCAGGCACCCAGAGCCAGTCCCAGTCCCAGTCCCAGTGGTCTCATTTGTTTGGATTTACCAAGGACAGAGTCAGTCTTTCTTAGTACCTACTGAAGTGAGAATGGCCAAATGCCAGGAGAGCTCTGAAGAGGGGCCTTTTCTGAGAAAGCAGGTAGTGGCTCAACCATGACTCCTGACAACTTCACAGAGTTGGCAAAGAAGTCCAGGTCTGAGATAGGACAGGCCATTTTGGTGGAACATAGTATGGCCCACCAGTCAGAGGACACTCAGGATACTCACAGACATACTTGGGGGAAGGAGATTCCGTTGTGGGTGTCTGTGTGAGTTTGTGGTTTTGTCTCATGTTCTGAGAATAGGTAGGAAAGGCGGTTTGTTTGTTTAGATTGGAATGTTTCTAGAAAGTCGTTTGACAACGCGAGTGTTTCTATGTCTGTGTATCCCACTGAATCCGTTTTTGTAGACATTTGAAAAGAGAATTCATCAATGGTTGTGTCCTGTCTAGTAGAAAGCTTCCCAGCATTCATCTTGCCAAATTAAAGAATAAAGAGCTGCTTGCCTTATGGATGGGCAACACCTATTATCTTCTTAAGTTCCTCTTTTCTTCCTGAATACTGGCCACTCTCCAGAATAGCCTCATGGTATTATTTCCAAGATATGTACCACCTCCAAGCTCTGTGACATGATCATGTACTGGATACCTGAAGGGAATGAGAGCATCTCAGAAAACTCAGATATCAGTGCGACCAGTAAAGTCTCAGTGGAGAAATACTACTTTGGACTTTTGCTTACCTATTGTTCTGTTGTCCTGAATGTCAGGAACGTGTTTGCCTCAGGCCACCCCTGTGTGAAACCTGAAGAAATCAGTTTTCAAATGGAAAAGGATGGGTGTCACCTGTGGCTCTTTGCTTAATTGCTTTGGAAATGGATGTGGCTGAATCAGGCTCTTTGCCCTCTGTGAGGCAGTGGCTTAGATTCTCAGCACCTGATGGATCTAAAGAAAGTTTCCAAGTGTTCATCCAAAACCAAAATGGCCAAAAGAGCAGTCATTGTGGATGAAGTCTCTCGCCTTTCTCTGTAAGCTTCCTGACCTCCATCAAGTGAGAATAGGGATCCGTTGGGTCAAACCAGTTCTTCAAAGCTCTGCAGAGGCTAGCCAATAGGTGCTTGGGTTTTCTCAGGACACCAATTCACATAAAGAATCTATACCTGTCAGTTGGCCTCAAACTGGAGAAGCAGAGCAGTATTAAAGAAGGGCTATTTGATCACTCTTGGTTCACAGGAATGGTGTCTAGTCCACTCTGACTTTAGGCAAATGAGGGGCAAGGGAGCTTATTTTGGACACTGTCTTGGGCTGCGCCCGTCATGGAAACCTCTAGCTAGAGGTTATTCAGAGTGTCTATGTTGAAGAAGATGAGGGCCATGTGGGAGTTTTTTGGTTTTAATTGTGGTCAATTGTTGGTGGTTAGAAGAGAATCCTGGGTCCACCTGGGCTGGAATTCTGGTGCGATTCCCCTTAAAGACTGATTTCTGGAACTGACCTCAGAGAAGTATTGCCATTAATTGTGTTGGGATTTTAGGCGGCCATGCATGAGAGTCGCCATTGTAAACTGAGATCTAAGCCTGGGGTGGCTATTCACCAAGCACTGTCAATCTCAGCCAGGACATCACATAATTTTATTCTGAAAGACTTGGCAGCCATTGTTGAGAGTCAAAACACACATGGACCTCACATTGTAGACCTCAATGGGCCTGGCTTCATGTGGCCTTTTGGCCACTCTTTGGGAAGACTTGCCTCTGAAAATTCTCCAGAGTTTTCCTTGAAATGTGCTTCCTAAAAAATTAATGGTTTCTGAATGATTTGAAACCCACAGTTTCTCCAACTTCATCCTTGAAAAATGTCTAGATAAATACCATGAAATTTTTGAAATTTCCACGACCAGGTGGCACTGGAGAACCTTTGGATGTCCTGTTGCTGATCAAGAGTGTACCAGACAGTGCCTTCCTTGACTGGGTTTCATGAAAATGGTGTAGAACAGAGCTGCCAGTATGGTGGAGCCTGCTGAGTAGTTCCCCCAGAGCTGTGGTGTGCAGTTGTGTGATAAAACATCTGTGGTGGGGTCATGTGGATCTTACTTTGGCTTCCAAATGCTTGTGACTGACATGGTGCAGCCAGCATACCTTTGTATATTAAGCCATCTTGTTAGATGGAGAGTTTTCAGGGCAATGTTCAGAATCAAGTTGCTTCGGTCAAGGGGGCAAGCAATGTGGCGTAGAAGCCTGGTTGGTGCATTCTCCTGCAGACCCTTACACACCACACGTGACAGAACTCCCTCCAGCACTGTGTCCCAGTGGAACTCCTTGTATTTTGTGAAGCAAATACCAAACTCCCAGTGCAGCAACAAGAAACACAACAAAATTGGAGAATGACCAAATGGCTTCACAGTCTACACGGAAAGATTCTTAGACCCCAGTGGCCACAGTAAACCCACAAAGAGAGAATTCAGCACTGCTACCTCATGTTCATTGGAAAATAAGAAACCATGTCCTCCATGTAACAGATGCATACACAGCTTTGATGGTCTCACTAAAAAGGAAGCTAAAGCTCCTGAAAACAACATATATTTCAAGTGTACAACCTCAAAGACAGTTTCCCAGATGTCTTGAGGCCTGCACACTTCCATGTTTGTGGAGTTTTTACAGTCTCCATTACTTTTGGAAACTCCTCTACCACCTCCAGTGTTGTGAACTCCAGAGCATTTTCCATTCCAGATATGTATTCCTAGATTTTCTAACTCTTCTCCTCTAATTGTATCTTACTTGGGGCTAAGGTAATGTCAAGGCATTGTTCTGGATGAGAGTGGGAAGATTTTTTTGTAGCACATATTTGCATACACATTGGATTCATTTTCCAATTATTCATTCAAAATACTGAATCCCTCATAGTAACCCACTCCCTACTAGACTCTGACTACAAATCCTATTATGATGGATAAAAATAGACCAAACCAAATTGAAATACAAGTAGTTCAGAGGATGCAAGGTTAACATTTGCACGTTCCTTTTGCATTATATATGGTAGGAGTCTTAAATCTAGTCATTTTTTTGTTGAAACACTTCTCCATGTGTTTTTAAAGATAACAAATATGTGAATTCATGTCTCCATTTCTCTGTAGCCTATTCAGCACATATATTTTTATATGCACATATAGAATCCTACCTGGTACCACACGTACATTCTTGTGAGGTGGCTCACTTGGCAGATACAAATTGTGAGAAGAGATCACTCCTGTTAAACACTGTTGAAACTGAAAATTCAACCTATGAGTGAGTATCCTAGCTGAACAACATTATACATAAATTCATGTTCAGTAAAATGAATATTTTTAGATCTGTGGATGATATATATTTCATGGTGAATTTCATTTGGCTTGTATATTAATACTTTTTAATTTCTGTGTGTGTATTTTAATATATATATATATATATATATATATATATATATATATATATATACTCTCCAGAGTTTTCAAAATATGAAATAAATGTATCTTATTATGTACTCCCTAAATTCATTAATATTTAAGTGCGTATTTATAATCAACTTTTCATAAGATTATTCTAAGACATATTCATCCTCCTGAAATACGTATTTGTTTCCTAGTACTGAAAACTAAGTTAAGTGAATTGTGCATACATATCCTAATATTTTTACACTAATTGACCCAGGTTAATATAAATGCAAGTAGATTTCTATAGGACATGATGTGTATTTTGACGTTCATTTTTTTTCAACACTTGTACATTACTATTTCCTCAGTTTATGCACTTCATAAGATATATATTTCATCCACAAGTTCACAAATTTAAAGGATTTTGTTTCACTTTCAATCACTTCCTGCTTCAGAACACATGTATTCCTCCAGGTTACATGACTGGTCTTTTCATGAGACTTCTTTCCAAACACATTATTTTCGATTTCCACAATTACTTTTGAAGCAAAACTCACACATTCTTCATGATAAACCATAACCCTAATATTACCATTAGATGTATAACTGGTTTGAATGAATGGATATATATCAATATAAGGTTTCCTGTATATTTTCAGATATCAATTTGAACCATTATTTAAGTTGGAACCAGTTATATTATTTATTCACAGTATGGTCTATTCATGCATTATTTCTATATTCATAGACACAGTGTACACCTATTTGTATTCAAAATACTAATTTACACGTCTTCAAAATACTGTTCCTAGAGATGGTGAAAGAAATACTCATGTCACCTGATCTACATATACATTTTATCACAGAAATATTCTGGAAACAAAAAGCAAATGTCACACTTATGATTGTACTAAAGCCTAAATGGAAATTGAACATGGATTACTAAAATCATCCATGTCCAGTTTGCCTATTGCTCTCAAATGTGGATCCTATTGGTGACTACATATTTGTTTCTTCCTAAGATTATATATTCAACCTCAAACCTGTTGAAAATGTCTAATCCTATTACTCACCTTATACTTTGTCTGATTTCCTAATGTCTCTATTGATATATATTTTCCCCAGTTCATCATTGTGACTGCCTCTTAACATGTGCTGACATTTACATTCACTCTCTACATGAAACCCTATTGCTAAAGACCATTTTGTCCAAATCCTATACTCACTCATCTTTCTAAAACTACCGTCTATCTTTCTAATCCTACCGAGTATCCCTTTTTGACTGCATGTTCTCTTCGACATTCAATCATCCAAGGTACAATATCCTATACCATTGTATATTGATTTATCTGAGACATCTGTGCAGAAATTAATTCAAAGCTAAGTATCCCAATCAAGGGCCCAATGCCCTTCTGGGCATCAAATCTTACCTAGATTTCTGTTTTCATACCTATATTTCAACTGTATATTTTGTAAATATCACATGTTCCCATAACAATTATTCATCCTGCAGAATTATTCCTAACCCAATCGAACATGTTGTTAACCCTAACCATACACTGTTCCCTCAATCTAACTTTACAGAAGATCAGGGAGAGAGTTGGTCTTCCAATACTGGATTGTAGGGTATCTTCCACCTGATGAGAACCTCAAAGGTCCATGCAGAAATGATACATGGAGAAGAAGGCAGCTATGAAGGACCTGAGAGAGCAAAAGTCATTTTCAATGTTAAACAACCGGGTCAGGATGAAGAGATGTATCTGAATCAGCCTTTCTCTTCTTAATATAGAGAAGATGGACCAAACCAGGCCTGTGAGAAGAGCTGTTCCCGGGTGCCTATTGTTGATATACCATTCTAACTTGTGAAACTGTCACAGAAAGTAGGGGCAGTCTCCATCTCCTGGGACCCTTAGAAGCAAATATCAGTACACACTTCCTTGGTGATGGAACACTCTGAACTTGGGATCCAGGAAGCCAGGCACCCAGAGTAAGTCCCAGTCCCAGTCCCAGTGGTCTCAATTGTTTGGATTTACCAAGGACAGAGTCAGTCTTTGTTGGTACCTACTGAAGTGATAATGGCCAAATGTCAGGAGACCTCTGAAGGGGAGCCTTTTCTGAGAAAGCAGGTAGTGGCTCAACCATGGCTCCTGACAACTTCACAGAGTTGGCGAAGGAGACCAGATCTGAGACAGAACAGGCCATTTTGGGGGAACATAGTATGGACCACCAGTCAGAGGACACTCAATATATTCACCAACATACTTGGGGGAAGGAGGTGCCGTTGTGGGTGTTGGTGTGAGTTTGTGGTTTTGTCTCTTTTCTGAGAATAGGTAGGAAAGACTGTTTGTTTGTTTGGACTGGAATGTTTCTAGAAAGTCGTTTGACAACGCGAGTGTTTCTATGTCTGTGCATTCCACTGTATCTGTGGTTGTAGACATTTGAAAAGCGAATGCATCAATGGTTGTGTCCTGTCTAGTAGAAAGCTTCCCAACATTCATACTGCACAATTTAAGAATGGAGAGAGGCTTGCCTTATGGATGGGCAACACCTACTATCTTCCTAAGTTCTTGTTTTCTTCCTGAATACTGGCCACTCTCCAGAATAGCCTCATGGTTTGGTTTCCAAGATATGTACCACCTCCAAGCTCTGTGACATGGCCATGTACTGGATAGCTGAAGAGAATAGAAGCATCTCAGAAAACTCACATATCAGTGTGACCATTAAAGTCTCAGTGGAAAAACACTGCACTGGGCCTTTTGCTTACCTATTGTTCTGTTTTCCTAAATGTCAGGAAGATCTTTGCCTCAGGAAACCCCTTTGTGAAGCCAGAAAAAAAGAGTTTTCAAATGGAAATGAATGGGCATCACCTGTGGCTCTTTGCTTAATTGCTTTGGAAAGAGATGTGGCTGAATCATCCTCTTTGCCCTGTGTGAGGCAGCGGCTTAGATTTTCAGCACCTGATGGATCTAAAGAAAGTTTCCAAGTGTGCATGCAAAACGAAAATGGCCAAAAGAGCAGTCATTGTGGATGAAGTCTCTCGCCTTCCTCTGTAAGCTTCCTGACCTCCATCACGTGAGAATAGGGATCCTTTGTGTCAAATCAGTTCTTCAAAGCCCTACAGAGGCTAGCACATAAGGGCTTGTGTTTTCTCATGACACCAATTCACATAAAGAATATATACCAGACAGTCAGTAGGCCTCAAATTAGAGAAGCAGAGCAGTATTAAGAGCAGGACTATTTGATCACTATTGGTTCACAGGAAGGGAGTCCAGGCCACCCTGACTTTAGGCAAATGAGGGGCAAGGGAGTTCATTTGGAAAAGTGTCTTGGGCTGTGCCCCTCATGGAAACCTCCAGCCAGAGGTTATGAAGAGTGTCTATGTGGAAGAAGATGAGGGCCATTTGGGAGTGTTTTGGTTTTAATTGTGGTCATTTGTTTGGTGGTTGGAAGAGATGCCTAGGTCCACCTGGGCTTGAACTCTGGTGTGATTCCCCTTACAGATTAAGTTCAGGAACTGATCTCAGAGAAGTATTGCCATGAATTGTGTTGGGATTTTAAGAGACCACGCATGAGAGTTGCCTTTGGAAACTGAGATCAATGCCCAGGGTGGCTTTCCACAGAGCATTGTCAATCTCTGCCAGGGCATCACATTATTTTATACTGAAAGACTTGGCAGCCATCTTTGACAGTCAAAACACACATGGGCCTCACATTGTAGACCTCAATGGGCCTGGCTTCATGTGTCTTTTTGGCCACTCTTTGGGAAGCCTTGCCTATGAGAATTCTCCCGAGTTTCCTTGAAATGTGCTTCCTCAAACATTAATGGTTCCTGAATGAATTGAAACCCACAATTTCTCCAACTTCATCCTTGAAAAATGGCTAGATAAATACCATGAAATTTTTGAAATTTTCATGACCAGGTGGCACTGGAGAAACTTTCAATATCCTCTTGCTGATGAAGTGTGTACCAGACAGTGCCTTGATTGACTAGGTTTCATGAAAATGATGTAGAACAGAGATACCAGTATGTTGGAGCCTGCTGAGTAGTGGGCCCAGAGCTGTGGTGTGCAGGTGTGTGATAAAACATCTGTGGTCGGGCCATGTGTATCTGCCATTGACTTCCAAATGGCTTGTGGCTGACATTGTGCAGCCAGGAATCACTTATATGTCTGATAACTCTCCATATAAGGCATCTTGTTATATGGAGATGTTTCAGGACAATGTTCAGAATCAGGTGCAATGGTCAAGGGGACAAGCTATGTGGGATAGAAGCCTGGTTGATGCATTCTCCTGCAGACCCTGACCCATCTCATGTGAAAGAACTCCCTCCAGCACTGTGTCCCAGCTGAATTCCTTGTATTTTGTGAAGCAAATAACAAATTCCCAGTGCAGCAGCAAGAAACACCACGAAAAGTGGAGGATGACCAAATTGCTTCACAGTCCACACGGGGAGTCACTTAGCCTTCAGTGGCGACAGTTTACCTACAAAGAGTGAATTCAGCACTGCTGCCTCATGTCCTTTGAAAAACAAGAAACCATGTCCTCCAGGTCACATAGATGCAGATCCAGCTTTGATGGTCTCATTAGAAAGAAAGCTAAAGCTCCTGACAACAACATATATGTCAAGTGCCCATCGTCAGAGGCAGTTTCTAAGGAAGTCTTCAGGCTGGCAGAGCTCCTTGTTTGATAGCATTTACCTATTAGACCAGGATGCAAGAAAAGACCACTGACTCCAATTAAAATCAAGTTAAAGCAAGCTTATATTTTCCACTGCCCAGGTGGCCTCTCTCTCCCAAAACAGTGGGAACAAGACAGCCACCCAAATTTCCTACAGCCCAGGTTTATAACCCAGAATTTTACACTACAGGGGGGTTAAAATATCAGAACTTTGACAAGCATCAAACTAATCGTAGTTTACATATATATATATATATATATATATATATATATATATATATATATATATATATATATATTTGCTGGCCCCAACATCAGAATTTATGAAGACCATTAGAGCCTCAGAGAGGGTCATTGTATGGCCAGGGAAGGCCAGTATTTATGAGGTGTCAATAAAGTTTCATAGAGGGCTGTTCCTGGTCAAAGAGCCAGGCATGGGTGAGTTCAAGGCCACGGGCAGGCATTGCAAGCAGGTTCAGAATTTGGTGTAATTTATAGTTAAGCCAAAATTTTCTTTTCATGGCTTTGTGGCAAGATGGATCCCAATTTTAATAAAAGATCAGGTTGGGTCTATCATTCCCCCCTTTTCTAATGTGTCCCTTTCAAATCTTTGATAGGGTAGGGGAAGAGCACTGAGGGAATTTTAATACCTCACGTAACAGTATCCATATTTTTTGAACTCACACAAAACCAGTCTCCCTGATTTTACCTGACTTAATTAATTACTTAAAATGAAAGTCTATTTATTTTTGGCTCCATTGTTGTAAGAAGAGTGGCGTCACTCATTTTGGCTTCTTCTGAGCTGAGAGAGGGTGACATGAGGGGGCACAGCATGAGGGACATGAGTTGCCTTTTAGAAGTCAGTTCGGTTTGAAGTCTGGTTGTGGTAGAACAGTTTGTAAAGTCATCTGGGGATGGGTTCTTCTATGAGAGAAACAAAAACCATGAGTACTGAATAAATGTTGCAGCTGCTGAAACAAGTCACTGTATAGATGTCCCCTCATCTGTCTTCAATATCCCCAGTTATCAGGACTTTCAACTTAATATTTAACTTTTAGTGTCACAGTTGTCCCACCCCATAAGATACAGTTTAATAATTTAATGTCATCTGATCTTGCAAATTCCTTTTACTAGTATGACCTCTGTGTGTAATAGAGAAACCTTTAATTCTGTTAGTCAGGGCTGGATAATCATACTAGCAAACACCAAGGCTACCTGTGTAGGTTAGGAATATCTGTAGGCCTTAAACAAAAAACTTCTGCCTCTGGTAGCTCCTCTTGATAGTCTCTTTTTATTCTCATCAGGCATTCCTCTCTGAGAATCCTTCTTTGTAGCCTCCAGTCTTACTTATTTTGGGAGGCTACCATAAAGTGTATACGTTAAAATATTATTATAACTATTATTATTTAAATGCCCAGGAATGGCTGTATTTTGGGTTTATCTGTCTTTGCTAAGAGTTTAAGATGAAGCAGTAAAACTGACTTTTGTTTCTATCTATTGTTAACAGTCAGCTGAGATTTTATGGGAGTCATTTCTGGGGAAACTTGAGAGCAGCTTCTCAGTTCTGCTAGTGCCATTTGCGCTAGGTGATTCCAGGTCTTGATTGACCATGTGGCTTCTCTCAGAAGCATCAGGAATATCTCCCTTCTCTGATGACTCTCTTCTTCGTAGAAAATGCACTGATTGGCTTTCTGTTCTCCAGTGGCCTCATTAATATTCCTGATCAGGAGTTTATGTGGCTGAGAGTTGCAAAGTTCTTTAGAGAAGTCTCCTGTTCCCTGGATACAAACTGACTCAGAGGTCAAGAGCCAAAATTTGTTTTATTGTCCCTTTTCATTTAAATTAAATTTTAAATCCTAATCTTAAACATCCAGCAAATAAATTTTAACAGCCTTATATTAAGAGTACTGTGCTTTAATGTCTATAATTTAAAATTATTTATCTTTTTATTATTTGGGATCTGTATTTTTCTGTCTTGTAGGTGATGCCTTATTATCTTAAATTAACCAATGTTGTGTTCAAAAGCAACTCTTTTGTAAAACACTAACAGGGAATCTTTAGTTAACTTATAAGGAAATTACAAAATAAAATTAAAAAGAGTAAAAATACTTAGTTCATGTAATAGCTACCCTGAATTTTTGGCTGAGTTATAAATTATATCCCCTTTTTGAGATCCTAGTAATCTTGACAGAAAAAAAAAAAAAAACTTCTGAACGTAACTTTAAATTAAATAACATCTGACCTACTGCTTTCGTAGTTATTCTCACATGTTGTAAGATGAGACACAGAGCCTTATCTCAGGTAAGGCAGGGCTCTATATAAATCTTAAGTCTTTTAGTTCTAAAGCTGATCTTTTTTTTTTTTAAATATCATCTTACACAGTTTACATAAATTGTTTGAGGTCACATGAACATTAGCTAACACCATATGATATCACATTTAAAACATGAATTAAAGAAAGGCTGAAAGTTTTAACCTTTACATAGATTAGGCGCTCATTAACTTAAAAATATATTTAAATTTTTCCCCAATGTAAAAAGTAACATAAAACTTTACATATCTTATTGATAACAAGTAAATAAATCCCCAATATATATATATATATATATATTTTTTTTTTTACCATACAACTTCAGAACACCAGCTTGATGTAATGCTCTTTTAAAGTTTCTACCTTACAGACTTGTATACCTGGAAGATATGAGCACATTAATAGCATCACAATGACATTGATGTTTTTACATTAACCAAATTTAGCTTTTAAAGAAATTCCAGTACAGTGCTCTAAAATAACAGTTCTTATTTAATCAGTTGTTTAATTTTTATGGTTGCTTGCTCTAGAAAAATAAAAATAAACACAATGTTATGGGTAAACTTTTGTTTTCAGAAATTTGTGTCGCTTTATCACATGACTGATTTTTACAATCTTATACAGACTTTAGAACAAACTTATACAGACCTTACTAAATCAATCAGATATCTAACAAAAGTACTCATGAATGAGTAATCCCATATCAAATTTACTTCACTTATTTATCAAAATATTAGAGAAATGTATTGAACAGTGTAAACCATTTTTTTGTTAAAGGAAAAGTCCTAGAACCAAGGCATATTAGACATTTTATAGACATTAATATTTTATTAGATTTTTGAGCAGCTAGAAAAACTTGTAAGCTTAAATTTAAAGACATTTATTGTTATTTGTTTAACCAAATTTAAAGTGAACCATTTAACTCACGTGAATTAAAGATCTTCGAATCCACTTTTTAAAATTTGTTTTTATGAGTGCTTTTTTTTAATGATCGTTCCTTATATATGTTAATTTGTATATCATATATATGATATACGAACATATGGATATATGGACATACAACACATAACAAAAGTGTGCACAAATAATAATAGTAAGGCCTTGTAGCTTTTCACAGGTGAAATCTCCATTGTAATGTTTCAGAACTCCACTGTTGGTCAAAGATAGAACTGATGAGAAAAATATTAACCTAGTTCTCTAGGATCAAAATAATGAGCTCAAAAAAAAATACAGAATCTAAGGAAAAAAATGAGAGTCCTAGAAAAAATGACTGGCCAGTAATTAGTAAATACCATACGATTTACCTTTTTTTTGCCCACTTAGACATCAGATCAGTCTCCTACTGAGCTTGCAGGCTTCTTTCATTTACATTTCAACATAAGTCCTGCCTGAGTTCTGGAAGGAGCTGGACAAAACTGCTATTCTGAGCGGACACCTCAGGCCTAAGGCACTTTAACCATAATTTTCATGTGAGGATGTTGAAAATTATGATACAATTTTAAGATACAATTCAAAATTTTATACCTTAACATCTTGTTTTGTCAACAGATACCATACTATGATTTACTATCCTTGTCCAAATTAATGCACTGACACACTGTGACATTTTCCCAGGCTACCCAATTAAAAATTGGTGAAAAAAAAAGACTAAATGATTGGGAAGTTACTTGCCAACTTGGAAGTAGAATTCTTTAGTTTTCCATTTTAAGTATTTAAGTTCTCTGGCATGAATTATCTGAAATCATAAACTAAAAAATTACCTAAACCCGACTTTTAACTGCAAGATTGAGCAATGCTACAAAAACCCATCCAGATACCATATTGTTACAATAAAACATCATCATTTAGACACACATTCAGCTAAGATCATTCCCAAGAAACAATTTATAATATCAACACATTATTGCAAATGTCTTAAATGGCCAGAAACAAAGACAAAAGACAGACAGAAAGGAGCTCCAGACTATGGCTGACAGGACAGAAGCCTTTAAAACAGCAGATAAGAGAAAAATCTCCTACACCAGTGGCATGATAGATGTCCCCACAAGGGCATCAGATGTTTTCACAGAGGGGCAACCTGAAATGTAATATCAAAGGTCTCCATGGTGACTTTACTGCATTTAGTGTCTCCTTTTTCTTTTTCTCTTTTTTAAGAAAACAGAGGTGGCATAATACTTACAGTGCAGGGAAGGAAGGAGGGAATTTACTGAAGCAACAGGACTTCGGCAGCTGCTGGGAGTCCCTCAGTCCCGTCTTTTACTTACAGGATTAGCTCCTCTGGTTTGGTTCCACCCCAAGCACGCTGAATCTCCTAACATTTCAGTAGTCAGCTCTCAAAAATTCCGGGGTCGGGAGGGTATCAAAATTCGTAACTTAAATTTCGGTTCTGGACCTTGAAGCCAATTAATACCAATTTAATATAAGGACAGGGTTTGAGAAAAAGTAAAAGGGAGGTTTACTGCTTTGCTAACAAAGGATAAAAACAGGGGACTCTGTCCAAAGTTGTGACTCTCTTGATCTGGAGGGACAAGGGGTTTTAAAGGAGCTTCACTTGTTAACCTGGGAGATACTCAGTTATTAGGTCTCCAGCAGGCATTGCCCTCTGCAGTGGGTGTGCTCCAGACAGCCAGCTAGGGGCTTCTCTCATCCTGCTTAACACAGGGGGGTATAGTGCATCACATTTCTTTAAAACACAGTCCAAAGGGGTGACAGGCTTACATGCTTTATTACCCATTTTCACGTCCAATATCCTTAAGTTTTTACCACAGAAATCACACAACAAAACGCACAAAAACAAACAAATAAAAAACATTTAGAACACAGAACAAAACACACACACAAAAAAAACAGAAACTCGGCGAATAAACAGAAAACCAGAGGAGCAATGCAGCGTCTTGCTAAAGCTCCGGGGTAGGAGCTCCTGCGTGCCAGTCGGCACCTCTCTACACTTTCAGAGGTATTCCCTACAGAAAAGAACAGAGGAAAGAAGGATTCCTATTACTGTCCCGGACAGGAGTATATGTGAGCCTTCCCAGGCCACCTCTCTGTCATCAGAAGAGTACTCCCTTAACCGGATATCAGATGTTATAAAGGCGCCTCTTACCTATGAAGGCCTCCTCCACCAGGTGCTTGATAATAGTTTTAGTGCGATGGTTCACTACAGTGATCCACGGACTGAAGGCTCATTCCAAGGACTTGGAACTTGGCTCTCCAGCCTGGAGTCCTGGAGGATAGGCCAGCTTCAGAATTTCCAGCAGTCTGGCTTTGTGATCTGGTCGGGTCATGTTGCTGGGGAACTCCAAAATGTTAGTCCAGGACACAAGAAAAGACCACTGACTCCAATTAAAATCAAATTAAGGCAAGCTTAATATTTCAATCAGCCGGGCTGCCTCTCCCTCTCAAAATGGCGGGAACAAGACAGCAACCCCACCTTTCCTACAGCCCAGCTTTATAACCCAGAAAGTTACACAAAAGGGGGGTTACAGAAAACAGAACTTTGACAATCATCACACTAATTGTAGTTTACATTTGTTTTTTCTGGCCCCAGCATCAGAAATTATGAGGACCATTAGAGCCTCAGAGAGGGTCATTGTCTGGCCAGGGAAGGCGAATATTTATGAGGTGTCATTAAAGTTTCAGAGAGGGCCGTTATCTGGTCAGAGAGCCAGGCATGGGTGAGTTCAAAACATGGTCAGGCATTCTAAGCAGGTTCAGAATTTGCAGTAATTTATAGTAAAGCAAAAATTATCTTTTCATGGCTTTGTGGCAAGATGGCTCACAATTTTAATGAAAGATCATGTTGGGTGATCAACCCTGTCCCCTACTTTTGGAAAATCCTCTACCACCTCCAAGGTTGTGAACTCCTGAGCATTTTCCATTCCAGATATGTATTCACAGAATTTCTAACTCTTCTTCTCTAATTGCGTCTTACTTGGGGCGAAGTTAATGTCAAGCCATTGTTCTGGATGAGAGTGGGAAGAATATTGTGCAGCACATAATTGCATACACATTGGATTCACTTTCCAATTTTCCAATTGAAATACTGAATTCCTGACAATAACCCATACCCTTCTAGACGCTAACTACAAATACTAATATGATGGAGAAAAATAACCCAAACGGAATTGAAATACAAGCAGTTCAGAGGAGGCATGGTGTATATTGGACTTGCCTTTTGCAAGATAAAAGGTAGGTGTTATAAATCTAGTCATTTTTTAATTGAAATAGTTTTATATGTGTATTAAAGTTAACAAATATGTGAATTCCTATCTCCCTTTCGCTGTAACCTATTCAGCACATTAATTTTTATAAACACATATAGAATCCTACCTGATATCACACGTACATTTTTGTGAGGTGCCTGACATTGCACATACAAATTGTGAGAAGAGATTACTCCACCTAAATGCTGTTGGAACTGAAAATTCAAGCTAATGGTGAGCTTCCTAGTTGAATAACATTATACATAAATCCATGTTCAGTAAAATGAATATTTTTGGATCTGTGGATGATATATATTTCATGGTGAAATTCGATTGGCATATATAATTCTACTTTTGAATGTCTTTGTTTGTGTGTGTGTTTGTGTGTGTGTGTGTGTGTGTGTGTATATATATATATATATATATATATATATATATATATATATACAAAATAAATCTCCAGATTTTTCAAAATATGAAATATATGTGTCTTATATACACTCCCTAAATTCATTCATGTTCATGTATGTGGATTAATAATCAACTTTTCAGAAGATTATTCTCAGAAATATTCATCCACCTGAAATACATATTTGTTTCCTAGTACTGAAAACTAACTTCAGTGAAAGGTGCAAACAAATCCTAGTATTTCTACATTAACTGACCTAGTTTAACATCAATGCTAGTAGATTCCTATGGGACATGATGTGTATTTTGACATTAATTATTATTCAACACTGGTACATTACTATTTCTTCAGTTTATGCACATCATAGGATATATATTTCATCCACTACTTAGCAAATTTATAGGCATTTGTTTCACTTTCAATCACTTCTTGCTCCAGAACACATGTATTTCCCTATGTTTCTTGACTGGTCTTTTCATGAGACTTTTTTCAAATATATTATTTTCAATTTCCATGATCAATTTTTAAGCAAAACTCACACATCCTTCATGATAAAACATAACCCTAAGATTACCATTAGATATATAACTGGTTGGAATGATTGATTGTGCATCTTTATAACATTTCTTATATATTTTCAGATATCCATTCAATCCATTATTTAAAGTGGATCCAGTTATATTATTTATTCCCAGTATGGTCTATTCATGCGTTATTGCTATATTCATAGACAGAGGGTATACCTATTTGTACCCCAATACAAATTTATATGTCTTCAAAATATTGCTCCTGGAAATGGTGGAAGAAATACTCATGTCACGTGATATACATATACATTTTATCACAGAAATATTCTGGACACAAAAAGCAAAGGTCACACTTTCAATTGTACCAAAGCCTAAATGGAAAGTGAGCATGGATTACTAAAAACATATATGTCCAGGTTGCCTAATGCTCTCAAATGTCAATCCTATTGGTGACTACATATTTGTTTCTTCCTAAGATTATATATTCAACCTCAAGCCTGTTGAAAATGTCTAATCCTATCACTCACTTTGTACTTTGCTTGATTTCCTAATGTCTTTATTGATATCTGCTTTCCCTCATATTTTCCCCAGTTCATCATTGTGACTGACTCTTCACATGTGCTGACATTTACACTCACTCTCTAACCGAAACCCTATTGCTAAAAAACGTTTTGTCCAAATCCTATACTCACTCTTCATTCTAAACCTAACGAGTACCTTCCTCATCGTACTGAATATCGCTTTTTGACTGGATGTTCTCTTCAACATTCAATCATCCAAGGTACAAGGTCCTATGCCATTGTATATTGATTTATCTGAGACAACTGTGCAGCACATAACTCAAAGCTAAGTATACCACTTAAGGGTCCAATTCCCTTCTGGGCTTCAAATCTTTCCTAATTTTCTGCTTTCATACTTATATTTCACCTATATACTCTTGTAAATATCGAAGGTTGCCAATACCATTATTCATCTCGCAAAATGATTCCTAACCCAAATCAAACATGTTATTAACCCTAAACATACACTGTTCCATCAATATAACTTACAGAAGAGCAGGGACAGAGTTGGTCTTACAATATAGGAATGTAGGTGATCTTCCACCTTCTGAGAACCTCAAAGATCCATGGAGAAATGATCCTTGGAGAAGATTTATGCAGCTATGTTGGACCTGAGAGAGCAATAGAAATCTTCCATGGCAAACAACCTGGTCAGGATGAATTGATGGGTCTAAGTAAGCCTCTCTTTTCTTATTGTAAAGAAGTTGGAAGAAACCAGGACTGTGTGGAGAGCTGTACCTGGGTGCCTAAGGTTGATATTCCATTCTAACTTCTGAATGTGTCAAAGGATGTTGGGGCAGCCTCCATCTCATGGGACCCTTGGAAGCAACTGTTAGGACAAAGTGGTTTTCAAGGCAGTGACCTCATTCAGTTCCTGAAGGAAGTGACCTCTCCTCACTTCCTTGGTGATTGAATTCTCTGAACTTGGGATCCAGGAAGCCAGGCACCCAGAGCCAGTCCCAGTCCTAGTCCCATTGGGCTAACTTGTTTGCTTTTTCCAAGGACAGAGTCAGTCTTTCTTGGTACCTACTGATGTGAGGATGGCCAATTGCCAGCAGAGCTCTGAAGAGGCACCTTCCCTGAGAAAGCAGGTAGTGGCTCACCGCTGTCTCCTGACAACTTCACATAGTTGGCCAAGGAGACCAGATCTGAGAGAGGACAGGCCATTTCGGGGGAACATAATATGGCCCACCAGTCAGAAGACACTCTGGATAGTCACAGACCTACTTGGGGGAAGGAGGTGGCTTTGCCATTGTGGGTGTGAGTTTGTGGTTTTTTTCTCATGTTCTGAGAATAGGTAGGAAAGGCGTTTTTTTCTGGTGTGGAGTGGACTGTTTCTAGTAAGTCCTTTGACATTGTGAGGGTTTCTATGTCTGTGTATCCCACTGTATCCGTGGTTGTAGACATTAGAAAAGAGAATGCATCAATGGATTTGTTTTCTCTAGTAGAAAGCTTCCCCACATTAATACTGCCCAATAGATTAATGGACTTCACTTTGCCTTATAAATGGGCAACACCTACTGTCTTCTTAAGTTACTGTTTTCTTCGTGAATTCTGGCCACTCTACAGAATACGCTCATGGTTTTGTGTCCCAGATATGTAACACCACAAGGCTCTGTGACATGGCCATGTACTGGATAGCTGAAGAGATTGAGAGCATCTCAGAAAACTCAGATATCAGTGTGACCAGTAAAGTCTCAGTGAAGAAACCCTTCTTGGGCCATTTGCTTACTTGTGTTTCAATTACCCTGAATTTCAGGAAGGTCTTTGCCTCATGCCAACCCTTTGTGAAGCCTGAAGAAAACTGTTTTCATATGGAAATGAATGGGCTTCACCTGTGGCTCTTTGCTTAATTGCTTTGGAATGGGATGTGTCTGAATCAGTCTCTGGTCCTTGTGTGAGGCTGTGACTTAGATTCTCAGCACCCAATGGATCTAAAGAAAAATCCCATGTGCTTCCCAAACCGAAATGGCCAAAAGAGAAGTCATTGTGGATGAATTTTTTTGCCTTCTTGTTTTAGGTTCCTGACCTCCATTAAGTGAGAATAGGGATTCTTTGGATTAAATGAGTTCTTCAAATCCCTGCAGAGGCTTGCCCATATGTGCTTGGGTTTTCTCATGACTCCAAATCACATAAAGAATCTATACCTCACAGCCAGTAGGCCTCAAATTGGAGAAGCGGAACACTTTAACAGCAGGAATATTTGATCACTCCAGGTTCACAGGAGTAGTGTCCAGGCCACCATGATTTTAGGCAAATGAGGGGCAAGTGAGCTTATTTTGGACACTTTCTTAGGCTGTGCCCCTCATAGAAATCTCCAGCCAGAGGTTATGATGAGTGTCTATATGGAAGAAGATGAGGGCCCTGTGGGAGTGTTTTGATTTTAATTGTGGTCATTTTTGTGGTGGTTGGAAGGAATGACTGGTTCCACCTGGGCTTGAACTCTGGTGTGATTCCCCTTAGAGACTGAGTTCTGGAACTGAACTCAGAGAAGTATTGCCATGAATTGTGTTGGGATTTTAGAAGGCCATGCATGAGACTCACCCATGGAAACTGAGATCTAGGCCCAGGGTGTCTTTCCACAAAACAATGGGAACCTCAGCCAGGATATCACATGATTTTATTTT
This sequence comes from Callospermophilus lateralis, assembly GCF_048772815.1. Classification (NCBI taxonomy): domain Eukaryota; kingdom Metazoa; phylum Chordata; class Mammalia; order Rodentia; family Sciuridae; genus Callospermophilus; species Callospermophilus lateralis. The sequence continues at coordinate 472,396 of NW_027514780.1, read as the reverse complement.
GAAAGATTGGCAGGTATAGTTGAGAGTCAAAACACACATGGACCTCACATTGTAGGCCTCAATTTGCCTGGCTTCATGTGACCTTTTGGCAACTCTTTGAGAAGCCTTGCCTGTGAGTGTTCTCCAGAGCTTTCATTGAAATGAGCTTTCTCAACACTTAATGGTTCCTGAATGATTTGAAACCCACAGTGCCTCCAACTTAATCTTTGAAAAATGGCTAGATAAATACCATGAAATTTTTGAAATTTCCATGACCAGGTGGCACTGGAGAATCTTTGGAAGTCCTGTGGTTGATCATGTGTATACCAGAGAATGCCTTGTTTTACTGGGTTTTATGAAAATGGTGTAGAACAGAGATGCCAGTAATTTGTATCCTGCTGATTAGTGGGCCTAGAGCAGTGGTGGGCAGGTGTGTGATAAAACACCATGGTGGGGCCATGTGGATCGGCCATTGGCTTCCAAATGGATTATGACTGACATAGTGCAGAAATCAGACACTTATATGTAAAGGCATTTTTTATATGGAGAGGTTTCACCGCAATGTTCAGAATCAGTTTACTATGGTTATTGGGGCAAGCTGTGTGGGATAGAAGCCTGGTTGGTGCATTCTCCTGCAGACCCTGACCCACCACACGTGACAGAACTCCCTTCAGCACTGTATCCTAGTAGAACTCCTTGTATTTGGTGAAGCAAATACCAAATTCCCAGTGCAGCAGCAAGAAACACCACGAAAAGTGGAGGATGACCAAATGTCTTCACAGTCCACACGAGGAGACACTTAGCCTCCAGTGGCCACAGTTTACATACAAAGAGAGAATTCAGCACTGCTGCCTCATGGTCATTGGAATATAAGAAACCATGTCTTCCAGGTCACATAGATGCAGACCCATTTTGATGGTCTCACTACAAAGGAAGTTAAAGCTCATGACAACAACATATATTTCAAGTGCCCAACCTCAGAGGCAGTTTTCCAAGAAGTATTAGGCCAGCAGAGCTCCATGTTTGTGGAGTGTTTACACTGTTCTTTACTTTTGGAAACTCCTCTACCACCACCAAGGTTGTGAACTCCCAAGCATATTCCATTCCAGATATGTATTCACAGATTTTCACACTTTTCTACTCTAATTGTGTCTTACTTGGGCCAAGGTAATATCAAGGTATTGTTCTGAATGTGAGTGGGAAGATTTTTGTGTAGCACATATTTACATACACATTCGATTCATTTTTCAATTTTCTATTTGAAATACTGAAGCCCTGAAACTAACACATACCCTACTATACTCTGACTAATAATTCTAATATGATGGTGAAAATTAACCCAAACAGAATAGAAATACAAGCAGTTCAGAGGAGGCATGGTGTATTGTTACAATTGCCTTTTGCATTATATAGTGTAGGAGTTATAAATCTAGTCATTTTTTGTTGAAATAGTTCTACATGTGTTTTTAAAATTAACAAATATGTGAATTCCTGTCTCCCTTTCTCTGTAGCCAATTCAGCACATGTATTTTTATATGCACATATAGAATTCTACCTGGTACCACACGTACATACTTGTGAGGTAACTGAATTGGCAGATGCAAATTGTGAGAAAGGGTAACTCCTCCTAAATGCTGTTGGAACTGAAAATTCAACCTATGGGTGAGCTTCCTAGTTGAATAACATTATACATTAATCCATGTTCAGTAAAATGAATATTTTTCGATCTGTGGATTATATATATTTCATGATGAATTTCGATTGGCATATATATTGCTACTTTTTTTCTTTTATTGGTTGCTCAAAACATTAAAAATCTCTTGACATACAATATTTCATACATTAGATTCAAGTGGCTTATGAACTCCCATTTTTAGCCCAAATAGAGATTACAGAATCACATCGATTACACATCCACATTTTTAAATAATGCCCTATTAGCTACTGTTGTATTCTGCTACCTTTCCTATACTCTACTATCTCCCCTCCCCTTCCTTCCGATCTTCTCTTTTTTCCCCATCTACTGTAATTTATTTCACTCCATGTTTATTTTCCCATTCCACTAACAACAATATGTGATTTTGTGTAACAATGAGGGTCTCCCTCCATTACCATGCAATTTCCCTTTTCTCTCACTTACCCTCCCACCTCATGTCTCTGTTTAAAGTTAATCTTTTCTTCCTGCTATTGCTCCCTGCTCTGTTCTTAGTTGCTCTCATTATATCAAAGAAGACATTTGGTATTTATTTTTTAGGGATTGGCTATCTTCACTAAGCATAATCTGCTCCAGTGCCATCCATTTTTCTGCAAATTTTATGATTTTGTCATTTGTTAGTGCTGCGTAATACTCCATAGTGTATAAAAGCCACATTTTTTTTATCCATTCATCTATTGAAGGGCATCTGGGTTGGATCCACAGTGTATCAATTGTGAATTGTACTGCTATGAAAATCCATGTGGTAGTATCCCTGTATTACTCTCTTTTAAGGTCTTCAGGGAATAGTCCGAGAAGGGCAATAGCTGAGTCAAATTGTGGTTCCATTCACAGCTTTCCCAGGAATCTCCATACTGCTTTCCAAATTGGCCACACCAGTTTACAGTCCCACCAGCAATGTACAAGAGTATCTTTTACCCCACATCCTTGCCAGCACTTGTTGTTGTTTGACTTCATAATGGCTACCAATTTACTGGAGTGAGATGGTATCTTAGGGTGATTTTGATTTGAATTTCTCTGACTGCTAGAAATGGTGAGCATTTTATTATGTACTTGATGAATGATTGTATGTCCTCCTCTGAGAAGTGTCTGTTCAAGTCCTTGACCCGTTTGTTTATTGGGTTATTTGTTATCTTATTGTCTAATTTTTTGAGTTCTTTGTATATTCTGGATATTAGGCCTCTATCTGAAGTGTGAGGAGTAAAAATTTGTTCCCATGATGTATGCTCCTTATTTACCTCTCTTATTCTTTCTCTTGCTGATAAAAAACTTTTCAGTTTAAGTAGTCCCATTTGTTGATTCTTGTTATTAACTCTTGTGCTATGGATGTCATATAAAGGAATTTGGAGCCCGACCCCATAATATGTAGATCAGAGCCAACTTTTTCTTCTATCAGACACAGAGTCTTTGATTTGATATCTAGCACCTTGATCCACTATGAGTTAACTTTTGTGCATGGCGAGAGAAAGGAATTCAGTTTCATTTTGTTGCACATGGATTTCCATTTTTCCCAACACCATTTGTTGAAGATACTATATTTCCTCCATTGCATGGTTTTAGCTCCTTTATCAAATATAAAATAGTTGTAGCTTTTTGGATTAATCTCTGTGTCCTCCATTCTGTACCATTGGTCCACCCGCCTGTTTTGGTACCAGTACCATGCTGGTTTTTTTTTTAATTAATTTTATTGTAGGTTGTTCAAAACATTTCATAGTTCTTGATATATCATATTTCACACTTTTATTCAAGTGGGATATGAGCTCCCATTTTTACCCCATATACAGATTGCAGAATCACATCAATTGCACAACCATTGATTTACATATTGCCATTCTGATGACTGTTGTATTCTGTTGCCTTTCCTATCCTCTACTATCCCCCCTCCCCCCTCCCCTCCCCTCTTCTCTCTCTACCTCCTCTACTGTAATTCATTTCTCCCCCTTATATTTTTCCTCCTTTCCCCTCATTTCCTCTTGTATGTAATTTTGTATACCCCTGAGGGTCTCCTTCCATTTACATGCAATTTTCCTTCTCTCTCCCTTTCCCTCCCACCTCTCATCCCTGTTTAATGTTAATCTTCTTCTCATGCTCTTCGTCCCTACTCTGTTCTTAGTTACTCTCCTTATATCAAAGAAGATATTTGGCATTTGTTTTTAAGGGATTGGCTAGCTTCACTTAGCATAACCTGCTCTAATGCCATCCATTTCCCTCCAAATTCTATGATTTTGTCATTTCTTAATGCAGAGTAATATTCCATTGTGTATAAATGCCACATTTTTTTATCCTTTCTTTTATTGAAGGACATCTATGTTGGTTCCACAGTCTTGCTATTGTGAATTGTGCTGCTATGAACATGGATGTAGCAGTGGCCCTATAGTGTGCTCTTTTTAGGTCTTTAGGGAATAGACCGAGAAGGGGAATAGCTGGATCAAATGGTGGTTCCATCCCGAGCTTTCCAAGAAATCTCCATACTGCTTTCCAAATTGGGCGCACCAATTTGCAGTCCCACCAGTAATGTACAAGAGTACACTTTTCCCGACATCCTCGCCAGCACTTGTTGGTGTTTGACTTCCTAAAGGCTGCCAATCTTACTGGAGTGAGATGGTATCTTAGGGTGGTTTTTATTTGCATTTCTCTGACTGCTAGAGATGGTGAGCATTTTTTCATATACTTCTTGATTGATTGTATGTCCTCCTCTGAGAAATTTCTGTTCAGGTCCTTGGCCCATTTGTTGATTGGGTTATTCGTTATCTCATTGTCTAATTTTTTAGTTCTTTGTATATTCTGGATATTAGGGCTCTGTCTGAAGTGTGAGGAGTAACGATTTGTTCCCAGGACGTAGGCTACCTATTTACCTCTCTTATTGTTTCTTTTGCTGAGAAAATAACTTTTTAGTTTGAGTAAGTCCCATTTGTTGGTTCTAGTTATTAACTGTTGTGCTATGGGTGTCCTATTGAGGAATTTGGAGCCCGACCCCACAGTATGTAGATCATAGCCAACTTTTTCTTCTATCAGACGTCATGTCTCTGATTTGATATCAAGTTCCTTGATCCACTTTGAGTTAACTTTTGTGCATGGTGAGAGAAAGGGATTCAGTTTCATTTTGTTGCATATGGATTTCCAGTTTTCCCAACACCATTTGTTGAAGATGCTAGCCTTCTTCCATTGCATGCTTTTAGCCCCTTTATCAAATATAAGATAGTTGTAGTTTTGTGGATTGGTTTCTGTGTCCTCTATTCTGTACCATTGGTCCACCCGCCTGTTTTGGTACCAGTACCATGCTGTTTTTGTTTCTATTGCTCTGTAGTATAGTTTGAAGTCTGGTATAGCTATACCGACTGATTCACACTTCCTGCTTAGCAATGTTTTTGCTATTCTGGGTCTTTTATTTTTCCATATGAATTTCATGATTGCTTTCTCTATTTCTACAAGAAATGCCATTGGGATTTTGATTGGCATTGCATTAAACCTATTGAGAACTTTTGTTAATATCGCCATTTTGATGATGTTAATTCTACCTATCCATGAACAGGGTATATTTTTCCATCTTTTAAGATCTTCTTCAATTCTCTCTTTAGGGTTCTGTAGTATTCATTGTATAAGTCTTACACCTCTTTTGTTAGGTTGATTCCCAAGTACTTTATTTTTTCTGAGGATATTGTGAATGGGGTGGTTGTCCTCATATATATTTTAGAGGATTTGTCGCTGATATACAGGAATGCCTTTGATTTATGCGTGTTGATTTTATATCCTGCCACTTTGCTGAATTCATTTATTAGCTCTAATAGTTTCTTTGTAGACCCTTTTGGGTCTGCTAGGTATAGAATCATGTCATCTGCAAATAGTGATAATTTGAGTTCTTCTTTTCCTATTTTTATGCCTTTAATTTCTTTTGTCTGTCTAATTGCACTGGCCAGTGATTCGAGAACTATGTTGAACAGAAGTGGTGAGAGAGGGCATGCCTGTCTTGTACCAGATTTTAGAGGGAATGCCTTCAGTTTTTCTCCATTCAGAATGATGCTAGGCTGAGGCTTAGCATAGATTTCTTTTACAATATTGAGGTATGTTCCTGTTATCCCTAGTTTTTCTAGAGTTTTGAACATAAAGGGATGCTGTACTTTGTCGAATGCTTTTTCCGCATCTATCGAGATGATCATATGGTTCTTATATTTAAGCCTATTGATGTGGTGAATAACATTTATTGATTTTCATATATTGAACCAACCTTGCATCCCAGGGATAAATCCTACCTGATCATGCTGCACAATTTTTTTGATATGTTTTTGTATCCGGTTCGCGAGAAGTTTATTGAGCATTTTTGCATCTAGGTTCATTAGAGATATTGGTCTGTAGTTTTCTTTCTTTGGAGTGTTATTGTCTGGTTTAGGAATCAGGGTGATGTTGGACTCATAGAATGAATTTGGAAGTTCTCCCTGTTTTTCATTTTCCTGAAATAGCTTGAAAAGTATTGGTATTAGTTCCTCTTTAAAGGTTTTGTAAAACTCTGCTGTATACCCATCCGGTCCTGGGCTTTTCTTAGTTGGTAGTCTTTTGATGGTTTCTTTATTTCCTCAGTTGATATTCGTCTGTTTAGGTTGTCAATATCCTCCTAACTCAATCTGGGCAAATCATATGACTTAAGAAATTTATCGATGCCTTCACTATCTTCTAATTTATTGGAGTATAAGGATTCAAAATAATTTCTGATAATCTTCTGTATTTCTGAAGTGTCTGTTGTGATATTGCGTTTTTCATCCCATATGTGAGTAATTTGAGTTCTCTCTCTTCTTCTCTTCATTAGCGTGGCTAAGGGTCTGTCAATTTTATTTATTTTTTCAAAGAACCAACTTTTAGTTTTGTCAATTTTTTCAATTGTTTCTTTTGTTTCAATTTCATTAATTTTTGCTCTGATTTTAATTGTTTCTTGTCTTCTACTTTTTTGCTGTTGTTTTGCTCTTCTTTTTCTAGGACATTGAGTTGAAGTATTAGATCACTTATTTGTTGGTTTGTTTCTTTTTTTAAGGAATGAACTCCAAGCAATAAATTTTCCTCTTAGAACTGCTTTCAATGTGTCCCATAGATTCCGATATGTTGTGTCTGTGTTTTCATTTATCTCTAAGAATTTTTTAATATCCTCCTTGATGTCTTCTATAACCCATTTATCATTCAGTAACCTATTTTTCATTCTCCAATTGATGCATGATTTTTCCTTACTTCTTTTATCGTTGATTTTCAATTTCATTTCATTATGTTCAGATAAGATGCATGGTATTATCTCTACTCCTTTATATTGTCTAAGAGTTGCCCTGTGACATAATATATGATCTATTTTTGAGAAGGATCCAAGTGCTGCTGAGAAAAAAGTGTAACTGCTTGATCTTGGCTGGTATATTCTATATATGTCAATTAAGTCTAGGTTATTAATTATGTTATTGAGTTCTATAGATTCCTTATTCAACTTTTCTTTGTAAGATCTATCCAGTGGTGAGAGAGGTGTGTTGAAGTCTCCCATAATTATTGTATGGTGGTCTATTAGACTCTTGAACTTGAGAAGAGTTTGTTTGATGAACATAGCTGCACCATTGTTTGGGGCATATATATTTATGATTGTGATGTCTTGTTGGTGTATGGTTCCCTTGAGCTGTATGTAGTGTCCCTCTTCATCCCTTTTGATTAACTTTGGCTTGAAATCTATTTTATTTGATATGAGTATGGACACTCGTGCTTGTTTCCGAAGTCCATAAGAGTGATATGATTTTTCCCAACCTTTCACCTTCAGTCTATGTATGTCTTTTCCTATCAAATGCGTCTACTGAAGGCAGCATATTGTTGGGTATTGTTTTGTGATCCATTCTACTAGCCTGTGTCTCTTAATTCGTGAGTTTAAGCCATTAACATTTAGGGTTATTATTGAGATATGGGTTGTTCTTCCAGTCATATTGGTTTATTTATGTTACTAAACATGGTTTGTTTTCCTCTTTGATTATTCCCCCTCTTTACTGTACTCCCTCCCGCTGTTGGTTTTCATTGTTATTTTCCATTTCCTCTTCCTGCAATGTTTTGCCGAGGATGTTTTGAAGAGATGGTTTTCTAGCTGCAAATTCTTTTCACTTTTGTTTATCATGGACGGTTTTAATTTCATCTTCCATACTGAAGCTTAATTTTGCTGGATACACAATTCTTGGTTGGAACCCATTTTCTTTCAGTGTTTCAAATATGTTATTCCAGGATCTTCTAGCTTTCAGAGTCTGTGTTGAAAGATCAGCTGTTATCCTGATTGGTTTACCCCTAAATGTAATCTGCTTCCTTTCTCTTGTAGCTTTTAAAATTCTCTCCTTATTCTGTATGTTGGGCATCTTCATTATAATGTGTCTAGGTGTGGATCTCTTATGATTTTGCACATTCGGCGTCCCGTAGGCTTCTAGGATATGGGATTCTGTCTCATTCTTCAAGTCTGGGAAGTTTTCTCGTATTATTTCATTGAATAGATTGCTCATTCCTTTTGTTTGGAACTCTATACCTTCCTGTATCCCAATGACTCTTAAGTTTGGTCTCTTTATGTTATCCCATATTTCTTGAATGTTCTGCTCATGGTTTCTTAACAGCTTTGCTGAGCTGTCTATGTTCTTCTCCATTTGAAATACTTTGTCTTCATTTTCTGATGTTCTATCTTCTAAGTGTTCTACTCTGCTGGTAGTATTCTCAATTGAGTTTTTAATTTGGTTTATTGTTTCCTGCATTTCCAGGATTTCTGTTTGTTTGTTTTTTATAACCTTGATCTCCCTGTATAATTGATCTTTTGCTTCTTGTATTTGTTTATGTAATTCATTTTCGAAGTGCTCGAAGTGGTCTTTCATTGTCTGATTATGCTGTCTAATGTCTTCCTTGAGACTCCAGATAATCTGAAGCATGTATATCCTGAATTCTTTATCTGACATTCCATCTGCTGCAGATATTACCTCTTCTAAAGTTGAGTTGACCTGCATTGCTTGTGGTCCTTTCTTTCCTTGTCTTTTCATACTGATCGCGTTTCTTTCAGCTTGGTGAAACTGTTGTGTTATTGATTTTCCCCCTATATATTTATATTGCTCTTATATAGTTGCAAAGTCTCCCTCGCAGGCTTTGGCGGTGGTTCTGCCCCTCCTCCAATTGGGGCAATGTGCCTACTACGCCGGCAGGCTGCTGTGCCTCTACTTTCGGTGGGCCTGTTCTTTCGGTGGTCACAGGTTCGCCTACCTTGCAGGCGTGAGCAGCGGCTCTGCACCTCCGCTGGCCACTAGCCCTGTTCTGTCTGTCGTTTGCAGGTCTGTCTACCTAACAGGTGCTGGTGGCGGCTCTGCCCCTCCCCCAACCGGGGTGATGTGTCAGACGGCCACTGGGCCTGTTTTGTCAGTGGTCACGGTATCGCCTACCTTGCAGGTGGGTGGGGCAGCTGTGCCCCTCTGCAGGTTTCTGGGCCTGACCTGCCGGTGGGTCGCAGGTCATTCATTTTTTAGTTCTAGTAGTTTTTGTACACCTTTTTGTGTCTTCTATGTATAGAATAATGTCACCCGAAAATAGTGATAATTTGCGTTCTTATTTTCCTATTTTTATGCCTTTTGTTTGTTTAGTATGTCTAATTGCTCTGGACAGTGTTTCGAGAACTATATGGAATAGAAGTGGTGAGAGAGGGCATCCCTGTCTTGTTCCAGATTTTAGAAGAAATGCCTTCAATTTTTCTCCATTCATAATGATGCTAGCCTGAGGCTTAGCATAGATAGCTTTTACAATGTCGAAGCAACTTCCTGTTATCCCTATTTTTTCTAATGTTTTGAACATAAAGGGATGCTGTACCTTGTCAAATGTTTTTTTTGCTTCTATCGAGATGATCATATGGTTCTTATCTTTAAGTCTATTGATGTGGTGAATAACATTTATTGATTTCCGTATATTGAACCATCCTTGCATCCCAGCTATGAATCCTACTTGATCATGGTGCATAATTTTTTTGATGTGCCTTTGTATTCGATTCACCAGAGTTTTATTGAGGATTTTTGCATGTAGGTTCATCAGATATATTGGTCTGTAGTTTTCTTTCTTTGAGGTGTCTTTTTCTGATTTCGGAATCAGCGTGATGTTGGCCTCATAGAATGAATTTGGAAGAGCTCCCTCTTTTTCTCTATGCTGAAATAACTTGAAAAGTATTGGTATTAAATCTTCTTTAAATGTTTTGTAAAACTCCGCTGTATAGCCATCCGTTCCTGGGCTTTTCTTGGTTTGTAGTCTTTTGATTGCTTCTTCTGTTTCATCCATTGACATTGGTAGGTTTAAATTGTGTGTATCCTTCTGACTCAGTCTGGGAATATCATATGACTTAAGAAATTTATCGATGTCTTCACTATATTCTATTTTATTGGAATATAGGTTTTCTAAATAATTTCTAATTGTCTTCTGTATTTCGGAAGCATCTGTTGTAATATTGCCTTTTTCATCCAATATGTTAGTAATTTGAGTTCTCTCTCTTCTTCTCTTCATTAGCATGCCTAAGGGTCTGTCGAACATATTTATTTTTTCGAAGAACCACCTTTTAGTTTTGTTAATTTTTTCAATAGTTTCTTTTGTTTCAATTTCGTTGATTTCTGCTCTGATTTTAATTATTTCTTGCTTTTTGCTACATTTTTTGTTGTTTTGCTCTTCCTTTTCTAGGGCTTTGAGTTGAAGTGTGAGCTCATTTATTTGTTCATTTTTACTTTTTTTCAGGAATGACCTCCAGGCGATGAATTTCCCTCTTAAAACTGCTTTCATTGTGTCCCATAGATTCTGATATATTGTGTCTGTATTTTCATGTATCTCTAAGAATTTTTTTATTTCCTCCTTTATATCTTCTGTAACCCACTGATCATTCAGTAACATATTGTTCATTTTCCATGTGATGTAGGATTTTTCCTTCCTTTTTTTATCATTGGTTTCCAGTTTCATTCCATTATGATGAGAAAAAATTCATGGTATTATCTCAACCCCTGTATATTTACTGAGGGTTGCTCTATGACATAATATATGGTCTATTTTTGAGAAGGATCCACGTGCTACTGAGAAAAAAGTATATCCACTCGATGATGATTGATATATTCGATATATGTCAGTTAAGTCTAGGTTATTGATTGTGATATTGAGTTCTATAGTTTCTTTATTCACTTTTGTTTGGAGGATCTGTCCAATGGTGAGAGAGGTGTGTTGAAGTCACCCATAATTATTGTGTTGTGGTCTTTTTCATTCTGGAACTTGAGGTGAATTTGTTTTTTGAACATTGCAGCACCATTATTTGGTGCATAAATATTGATAATTTTTATGTCTTGTTGATGAATGGTTCCTTTTAACAGTATATAATGTCCTTTATTATCCCTTTTGATTAAATTAGTCTTGAAGTCGATTTTATTCGATATGAGCATGCCACCCCTGCTTGCTTATGGGGAGCGTTGCATGGTATATTTTTTCCAAAACTTGCACCTTCAGCCTGTGTATGTCTTTTCCATTCAGATGTGCCTCCTGGAGGCAACATATTGTTGGATTCATTTTTAATCCAAGTTACCAGCCTATGTCGCGTTATTGGAGAGTTTAAGCCATTAACATTTAGAGTCACTATTGATATATGGTTTGTACTGCCGCTCATGATTGATGATTCATCTTTTTTTTTTTTAATTTAGTTTGTTTCTCCATGATTAGCTTTTCCCCCACCCTCAGTCATTACTGAGGCACTTCCCACTGATGGTTTTGGTTGTTGATTTTCATTTCTTCTTCGTGTATTGTTTTGCTCAAGATGCTTTGCAATGCTGGTTTTCTGGCTACAAATTTTTTTACCTTTTGTTTATCATGAAATATTTTTATTTCATCGTCATACCTGCAGCTTAATTTTGATGGATACAGAATTCTTGGTTGGCATTCATTGTCTTTCAGTGTTTGAAATAAGTTGTTCCAGGATCTTCTTGCTTTCAGCGACTGTGATGAAAATTCCATTCTCAACCTTATTGGTTTACCCCTTAATGTAATCTGCCTCCTTTCTCTTAGAGCTTTTAATATTTTCTCTTTGTTTTGTATATTGGATATCTTCATAACAATGTGTCTTGGTGTTGGTCTACTGTGATTTTGTGTGCTCCGTGTCCTGTAAGCATGTCCAATTTGTATATCCATTTACTTTGTATTTCTGGAAATATTTCTGTAATTATTTCATTCAATAGATTACTAATTCCCTTGGTTTGAATCTGTGTACCTATCCAGATGACTCATTAATTTTTTTTTATGTTATCCCATATCTCTTGGATGTTTTACTCATGATTTTTTACCAGCCTTTCTGTGTTGGCTAGATTCATTTCAAGATGATATATTTTGTCTTCATTATCTGACATTCTGTCTTCTACTTGCTCCACAGTGTTAGTGATACCCTCAATTGACTTTTTAATTTGGTTTATCGTTTCCTTCATTTCTAGAATTATTGTTTGATTTTTTTATAATCTCTATCTCCTGATAAAGATGCATAACTTCTTCTTTTATCTGTTTATGTAATTCATTTTCAATGTGTTCTTTCACTGTTTGGATTTGCTGTCTCGTATCCTCTTTAAGTTTCAATTCCATCTGTCTAAGGTATTCCTTGAGTTCTTTATATGACCATTTTTCTGATGACTATAGGTCCTCCTGAATATTTTGGCTGTCCTTCGTTGTTTGTACTTATTTTCTTCCTTGATTTTTTGTGCTGCTCATGTTACTTCTTGCTCTGTTTGACTGTTGAGTTACTACTTACTCTTATAAATTTATTTGATGCTTGGAAGAAAAGATATTAGAAGGAAAGGGAAGAAGTCACTAAAGAGAATGAGAGTAGGCAGGTAGAATTCGAGGAAGGGGAAATCAGAAAATTGAAAAGAAATGATAAGACAAAAGAAAAAATAGAAAAGAAAGAAAGAAAGAAAAAAATTTAAAAATAATGATCATTTAAAAGATGTAAATTAAAGTTTAAAATAATAATAATAATAAAATAAAAATATTTAAAAAATGAAAACATATTAAAAAGTTAAAGTACAACAACAAAAAATATGAATTTACATAAAGAATCTAAACCCCACACTCAGTAGGCCTCAAGTTGGAGAAGTAGAGCAATATTAACGCCAGGCCTATTTTTTCACTTCTGTTTCACAGGAAGGCAGTCCAGTCAACCCTGATGTTAGGCAAATGAGGGGCAAGGGAGCTTATTTTGGACACGGACGTGGGCTGTGTACCTCATGGAAACCTCCAGCCGGAGGTTATGATGAGTGTCTACATGGAAGAAGATGAGGGCCATGTTGGGGTGTTTTGGTTTTAACTGTGAACATTTGTGTGGCGGTAGGAAGAGATGACTGGGTACACCTGGGCTTGAACTCTTGTGTGATTCAACATAGAGACTGAGTTCTGGAATTGACCTCAGAGAAGTATTGGCATGGATTGTGTTGGGCTTTTAGAAGGCCATGCATGAGAGTCGCCCTTGGAAAGTGAGATCTACGCCCAAGTTGGCTTTCCACAGAGCAAAGGGAATCTCAGCCAGGATATCACATGATTTTATTCTGAAAGACTTGGCAGCCATAGTTGAGAGTGAAAACACACATGGACCTCACATTGTAGACCTCAATGGGCCTGGCTTCATGTGACCTTTTGGCCACCCTTTGGGAAGACTTGCCTCTGAGAGTTCTCCAGAGCTTTCATTGAAGTGAGCTTACTCAACATTTAATGGTTAATGAATGAATTGAAACCCACAGTGCCTACAACTTCTTCCTTGAATAATGGCTAGATGAATACCATGAAATTTTTGAAATTCCCAAGACTAGGTGTCACAGGAGAACCTTTGGATGTCCTCTAGCTGATCATGAGAATACAAGACATTGCCTTTATTGACTGGGTTTCATGAAAATGGTGTATAACAGAGATGCAAGTAAGTTGGAACCTGCTGAGTAGTGTTCCTAGAGCCGTGGTGGGCAGGTGTGTGATAAAATATCTCTGGTGTGGCCATGTTTATCTGCCATTGGTGTCCAAATAACTTGTGACTGACATTTTGCAGCCAGTAGACCCTTATATGTAAAAGAATCTTGTTATATGGAGAGGTTTCAGGGCAATGTTCAGAATCAGGTTGCTATGGTCAATGTTGCAAGCTATGTGGGATAGAAGCCTGGTTGGTGCATTCTCCAACAGAACCCAACCCACCACAACTGAAAGAACTCCCTACAGCACTGTGTCCCAGTTGAACTCTTTTTATTTCATGAAGCAAATACCACACTCCTAGTGCAACAGCAAAAAACACCACAAAGAGTGGAGGATGACCAAATGGCTTCACAGTCCAGATGAGGAGACACTTGCCCTCAGTGGCCACAGTTTACCTACAAAGAGAAAATTCAGCACTGCTGCCTCATGTTCATCGGAAAATAAGAAACCATGTCATCCATGTCACATAGATGCAGACCCAGCTTTGCTGGTCTCACTACAAAGGAAGCTAATGCTCCTGACAACAAAATATATTTCAAGTGCTCACCCTCAGAGGTAGTTTCTCCAGATGTTAGGCCAGCAGAGCTTCATGTTTGTGGAGTGTTTACCCTGTCCCTTACTTTTGGAAACTCCTCTACCACCTCCAAATTTGCGAACTCCTGAGCATTTTCTATAACAGGTATGTATTCACAGATTTTCTAACTCTTCTCCTCTAATTGTGTCTTACATGGGGCGAAGGTAATGCCAAGGCATTGTTCTGAATGAGAGTGGGAAGATTTTTGTGTAGCACATATTTGCATACACATTGGATACATTTTCCAATTTTCCATTCGAAATACTGAATCCCTGACACTAACAAATTCCCTTCTAGACTTTTACTTCTAATCTTAATATGATGGAGAAAAATAACCCAAACAAAATAGAAATACAAGAGGTTCACAGGAGGCATGGTGTATAGTTGGACTTGCCTTTCCTATGATAAATGGTAGGTGCTATAAATCTAGCAAATTTTAATTGAAACAGTTCTTTATGTGTTTTAAAAGTTAACAAATATGTGAATAACTGTCTCCCTTTCTCTGTAGTCTATTCAGCACATGTATTTTTTTATGCACATATTGAATTCTACCAGGTATCACACATACATTTTGTGAGGTGGCTGACTTGGCAGATACAAACTGTAAGAAAAGATCACTCCTACTAAACGCTGTTGGAACTGAAAATTCAACATATGGGTCAGCTTTCTAGTTGAACAACATAAATTGATGTTCAGGAAAATGAGTATTTTTGGATCTGTGGATGATATATATTTCATGGTGAATTTCAATTGGCATACATAATGCTACTTTTTAATGTCTCTCTCTGTGTGTGTATCTATCTATCTATCTATCTATCTATCTATCTATATATATATATATATATATATATATGTATTAACTCTCCAGATTTTTCAAAATATGAAATGTATTTGTCTTATTTTACACTCCCTAAATTCATTCATATTTATGTATGTGGATTTATAATCAATTTTCACAAGTTTATTCTCAGAAATATTCATCCACCTGAAATACATATTCGTTTCCAGTACTGAAAACTAACTTCAGGGGATCATATGATGGCAGCGAAAGGAGTGCATCAACCCCATATACAGCATCACTGTGCAAGAGAATGACGAATTTCCAGCAAAATTTGGGTGCTCCAAAACCTAGTGGAAGTATTTCCATCTCATGAGGATTAGCTACGGGGCTCAAACGTGAGTGATTTGTCCGCATAGAGCGTCATGCTGCTTATTCAGCAAATCGCCCTGCGGCTAGAGTCTGTGGCGCATGCTGGCAAACAATGAGATAGCAACACAAATATTCAGTGGTGCAGATTCTGTGGGCTCCTGCCAGCTGTACAATCACTGTTCTCATTGCTGAATTCTGGGTTTGAGACCGGGGAAGGATGCGGTCCAATTCGGTTTTCCACACCAGTCAGACCACAGAGGAAGCCAGGGGCCACCATTTTGGAGAGCTGACGTCACCATTCCTGTTTTCAACTCATAGCAGCTCATTCAGCTATAGAACAGGTAATCTCAGGCTGCCATTCGCCTGTGTCTCGGAGACAAATTACTCAGGCCTGTTCCTATCAGAACATACACCAAGCCCAGAGCGGCCGAATACTGGCTCCTGGAACTGATCAGGCCTAGGGCTAAAGAACCCGCGGAAACTCCTTCTCGGTCTAGGTCTTGCTGAATATTGTGGAGGTAAATACCTACCTAGCCTTCATAGGCAGTGGCAACAGGATTGAGACGGGGCTTGTGAGGGCTGGTCAGGACTCACCCATTGCTTTGGTCATCCGGCAAAGGGAACGAAATGCTGCCATTCGCATGGGATACCAACATGTTAGAGATCTGATGTCAATCACAAAGTGGTGGAGGAGATAACTTCATCGATACCAGCGGTGACAGAAACAGTTGGTCTCCTGGTAAAAAAAGTGAGTCACAAACACCCGAGTCTCTCTCACTTTGTCTTCTAGCCAGAGGGGCAGAGCAGAGCCGCCGCCCATGCTCGGCACAGGCCCAGCGACCTGCAGGCGTGGTAGTCATGTCATCCCAATTGGAGTAGTGACAGAGCAGAGCTGCCGCCCGTGCCTGGAACAGGCCCATCAACCAGCAGGCGTGGTAGTCACGTCACCCCAATTGGAGTAGGGGCAGAGCAGAGCCACCGCCTATGCCCAGAACAGGCCCAACGACCCGCTGGTGTGGTAGACACGGCACCCCTATTGGAGTAGTGGCAAAGCAGAGCCTTCTCCCGCGCCCAGTACAAGCCCAGCGGCCCACCAGCGTGGTTGTTAGGTCACCCCAATAGGAATAGGGGCAGAGCAGAGCCACTGCCCAAAACAAAACAGTTTCAACAAGCAGAGAGAAACGCGAGCAGTATGAAAAGACAAGGAAAGAAAGGACCACAAGCAATGCAGGTCAACACAACTTTAGAAGAGGTAATAGCTGCATCAGATTGAATGTCAGATAAAGAATTCAGGATACTCATGCTTTAGATGATCTGGAGTCTCAAGGAAGACATTAGACAACAAAATCAGACAATTAAAGATCACTTCGACAATGAATTACATAAACAAATCCAATAAGCAAAAGATCAACTATATAGGGAGATAGAGGTTGTAAAAACAAACAAACAGAAATCCTAGAATTGCAGGAAGAAATAATCCAACTTAAAAACTCAATTGAGAATACTACCAGGAGAGTAGAACACTTAGAACATAGAACATCAGACAATGAAGACAAAGTATTTCAACTTGAAAAGAACATAGACCACTCAGCAAGACTGTTAAGAAACCACGAGCAGAATATCCAAGAAATATGGGATAACATAAAGAGGCCAAACTTAACAGTCATTGGGATACAGGAAGGTATAGAGGTCCAAACCAAAGGAATGAGCAACCTATTCAATGAAATAATACGAGAAAACTTCCCAGACTTGATAAATAAAACAGAATTCCAAGTCCTAGAAGCCTACAGAACGCCGAATGTGCAAAATCATAAGAGAGCCACAACTAGACACATTATAATGAAGATGCCCAACAAACAGAAAAAAGAGAGAATTTTAAAAGCTACAAGAGAAAGGAAGCAGATTACGTTTAAGGGTAAACCAATCAGGATAACAGCTGATCTTTCAACACAGACTCTGAAAGCTAGAAGATCCTGGAATAACATATTTGAAACACTGAAAGAAAATGGGTTCCAACCAAGAATTGTGTATCTAGCGAAATTAAGCTTCAGTATGGAAGATGAAATTAAAACCTTCCTCGATAAACAAAAGTGAAAAGAATTTGCAGCTAGAAAACCATGTCTTCAAAACATCCTCAGCAAAACATTGCAGGAAGAGGAAATGGAAAATAACAATGAAAACCAACAGTGGGAGGTAGGACATTAAAGGGGGGAAAATAATCAAAGAGGAAAACAAACCATGTTTAGTAACATAAATAAACAAATATGGCTGGAAGAACAACCCATATCTCAATAATAACCCTAAATGTTAATGGCTTAAACTCACCAATGAAGACACACTGGCTAGTAGAATTGAACAAAAAACAAGACCCAACAATATGCTGCCTACAGGAGATGCATTTGATAGGAAAATGCATACATAGACTGACGGTGAAAGTTTGGGAAAAATCATATCACTCATATGGACTTCGGAAACAAGCAGGAGAGTCCATACTCATATCAAATAAAATAGATTTTGAGCCAAAGTTAATCAAAAGGGATAAAGAGAGACACTACATACTGCTCAAGGGAACCATACACCAACAAGAGACAGCAATCATTAATATATATGCCCCAAACAATGGTGCAGCTATGTTCATCAAACAAACTCTTCTCAAGTTCAAGAGTCTAATACACCACAATACAGTAATCATGGGAGACATGAACACACCTCTCTCACCACTGGACAGATCTTCCAAACAAGGAATACGGAATAAGGAAACTATAGAACTCAATAACACAATTAATAACCTAGACTTATTTGAGATATGTAGAATATAACACCCAACATCAAACAGTTACCTTTTTTTCTCAGCAGCACATGTATCCTTCTTAAAAATGATCATATATTATGTCGCAGGGCAACTCTTAGACAATATAAAGGAGTACAGATAATACCATGCATATTATCTGATCATAATGGAATGAAACTAAAAATCAATGATAAAAGAAGGAAGGAAAAATCATGCATCACTTGGAGAATGAACAATAGGTTACTGAGTGATCAATGGGTTATAGAAGACATCAAGGAGGAAATTTAAAAATTCTTAGAGATAAATGAAAACACAGACACAACATATCGGAATCTATGGGACACATTGAAAGCAGTTCTAACAGGAAAATTCATTGCTTGGAGTTCATTCCTTAAAAAAAGAAACAATCAACAAATAAATGATCTCATACTTCATCTCAAAATCCTAGAAAAAGAAGACGAAAGAAACAGCAAAAGAAGTAGAAGGCAAGAAATAATTAAAATCAAAGCTGAAATTAATGAAATTGAAACAAAAGAAACAATTGAAAAAACTTGACAAAAGTAGAAGTTGGTTCTTTGAAAAAATAAATAAAATTGACAGACCCTTAGCCATGCTATGAAAGAGAAGAAGAGAGAACTCAAATTACTAGCATAAGGGATTAAAAAAGAAAATATCATAAGAGATATTTCTGAAATACAGAAGATAATCAGAAATTATTTTTAATCCTTATACTCCAAACAAATAGAAGACAGTGAAGGCATCGATAAATTTCTTAAGTCATATGATATGCCCATATTGAGTCAGGAGGATATAGACAACATAAACAGACCAATATCAACTGAGGAAATAGAAGAAACCATCAATCCACTATCAACTTAGAAAAGCCCAGGACCGTATGGGTATACAGCAGAGTTTAACAAAACCTTTAAAGAGGAACAAATACCAATATTTTTCAAGGTGTTTCAGGAAATTGAAAAAGAGGGAGATCTTCCAAATTCATTCTACTAGGCCAAGATCACCCTGATTCTTACACCAGACAAAGACACTTCAAAGAAAGAAAACTACAGACCAATATCTCTAATGAACCTACATGAAAAAATCCTCAATAAAATTCTGGCGAATTGGATACAAAAACATATCAAAAAAATTGTGAATCCTGATCAAGTAGGATTCATCCGTGTGATGCAAGGGTGGTTCAATATACGGAAATCAATAAATGTTATTCACCACATCAATAGACTTAAAAATAAGAACCATATGGTCATCTCGGTAGATGCAAAAAAAGCATTCTATAAAGTACAGCATTCTGTTATGTTCAACACTCTAGAAAAACTAGTGATAAGAGGAACATACCTCAATATTGTAAAAGCAATCTATGCTAAGCCTCAGGCTAGCATCATTCTGAATGGAGAAAAATTGAAGGTATTCTCTCTAAAATCTGGAACAAGACAGGGATGCCCTCTCTCACCACTTCTGTTCAACATTGTTCTCGAAACACTAGCCAGAGCATTTAGACAGACGAAAGAAATAAAAGGCGTAAAAATTGGAAAAGAAGAACTTAAATTATCGGATCACATGATTCTATGTCTAGCAGTCCCAAAAGGGTCTACAAAGAAACTAATAGAGCTAATAAATGAATTCAGCAAAGTGGCAGGATATAAAATCAACATGCATAAATCAAAGGCATTCCTGCATATCAGCGACAAATCCTCTGAAATAGAAATGAGGACAACCACTCCATACACAATATCCTAAAAAAAATAATAATAATTAGGAATCAACCTAACAAAAGATGTGAAAGTCTTATACAATAAAAACTACAGAACCCTAAAGAGAGAAATAGAAGAAGATCTTAGAAGATGTAAAAATATATCCTGTTCATGGATATCATCAAAATGGTGATATTACCAAAAGTTCTCAATAGGTTTAATGCAATGCCAATCAAAATCCAAACGGAATTTTTTCTAGAAATAGAGAAAGCAATCATGAAATTCATATGGAAAAATAAAAGACACAGAATAACAAAAACAACACTAAGCAGGAAGTGTGAATCAGGCGGCATAGCGATACCAGACTTCAAACTATACTACAGAAAAATAGTAACAAAAATACCATGGTAATGGTACCAAAACAGGCAGGTGGACCAATGGTTCAGAATAGAGGACACAGAAACCAAGCCAGGAAACTACAACTATCTTATATTTGATGGAGGGGCTAAAAGCATGCAATGAAGGAAAATAGCATCTGCAAAAAATGGTGCTGGAAAAACTTGGAATCCATATGTAACAAAATTAAACTGAATCCCTTTCTCTCGCCATGCACAAAAGTTAACTCAAAATGGATCAAGGAGCTTGATATCAAATCAGAGACATGGCATCTGATAGAAGAAAAAGTTGGCTACGATTTACATACTGTGGGGTCGGCCTCCAAATTCCTGAATAGGATACCCATAGCACAAGAGTTAATAACTAGAATCAACAAATGGGACTTACTCAAACTAAAAAGTTTTTTATCAGCAAAAGGAAAAATAAGAGAGGTAAATAGGGAGCCTAAATCCTGGGAACAAATCTTTACTCCTCACACTTCAGATAGAGCCCTAATATTCAGAGTATACAAAGAACTCAAAAAAATAGACAATAAGATAACAAATAACCCAATAAACAAATGGGCCAAGAACCAGAACAGACACTTCTCAGAGAAGTACATACAATCAAAAAACAAGTACATGAAAAAATGCTCACCATCCCCAGCAGTCAGAGAAATGCAAATCAAAACCACCCTAAGATACCATCTCATTCCAGTAAGATTGGCAGCCATTATGAAGTCAAACAACAACAAGTGCTGGTGAGGATGTGGAGAAACAGGTACACTTGTACATTATTGGAGGCACTGCTAATTGGTAGAGCCAATTTGGAAAGCATTATGGAGATTTCTTGGAAAGCTGTGAATGGAACTACCATTTGACCCAGCTATTCCTCTTCTCGGTCTATTCCCTAAAGACCCTAAAAGAGCATGCTACAGGGACACTGCTACATTGATGTTCATAGCAACACAATTCACAATAGCAAGACTGTGGAACCAACCTAGATGCTGTTCAATAGAAGAATGGATAAAAAAATGTGGCACTTATACACAATGGAGTATTACTCTGCTTTAAAAAATGACAAAATCATAGAATTTGCAGGAAAATAGATGGCATTAGAGCAGATTATGCAAAGTGAAGCTAGCCAATCCCTAAAAAACAAATGCCAAATGCCTTCTTTGATAAAAGGAGAGTAACTACGAACAGAGTAGGGATGAAGAGCATGAGAAGAAGATTAATATTAAATAGGGATGAGAGGTGGGAGAGAAAGGGAGAGAGAAGGGAAATTGCATGGAAATGGAAGTAGACCCTCAGGGTTATACAAAATTACATAAAAGAGGATGTGAGGGGAAAGGGAAAAATAATACAAAAGGGAGAAATTTATTACAGTAGAGGGGGTAGAGAGAGGAGAGGGGAAGAGAGCGGAGGGGAGGAGGGATAGTAGAGGATAGGAAAGGCAGCAGAATACAATAGACACTAGTATGGCAATGTGTCAATCAATTGATGTGTAACTGATGTGATTCTGCAATCTGTATACGGGGTAAAAATGGGAGTTCATAACCCACTTGAATCAAAGTGTGAAATATGATATATCAAGAAATAAATAATGTTTAGAACAACCATAAAAAATTAAAAAAAAAAAGAAAACTAACTTCGGTGAATGAGACACGCGAATCCTAATATTTCTACAGTAACTGACCAAGTTTAACATCAATGCAAGTAGATTCCAATGGACATGATGTGTATTTTTACGTTAATTTTTATTCAAAACTGGTACAATTTCATCAGTTTATGCACATCATAGGATATATATTTCATAAAAAATTTAGCAAATTTATAGGCATTTGTTTCACTTTCAATCACTTCCTGCTTCAAAACACATGTATTCCTCCATATTTCTTGACTGGTCTTTGCATGAGAATTCTTTCCGAACACATTATTTTCGATTTCCATAATCACTTTTGAAGCAAACTTCACACACTCTTCATGACAAATCAAAACACTAATATTACCATTAGATGTATAACTGGTTGGAATGAATGAATATATATCAATATAAGATTTATTGTATATTTTCAGATATCAATTCAATCCATTATTTAAAGTTGGAACCAGTTATATTATTTATTCACAGTATGGTGTATTCATGCTTAATCTCTATATTCATGGACACAGGGTACACCTCTTTGTACCCCCAATACAAATTTTACGTCTTTAGTATATTGCTCCCAGAAATGGTGGTAGAAATACTCATGTCACCTGATCTACATATAGATTTTATCACAGTAATATTCTGGACAAAAAATGTAAAGGTCACACTTATGATTGTACCAAAGACTAAATGGAAAGCGATCATGGATTACTAAAAACATCCTTGTCCAGGTTGCCTAATGCTCTCAAATGTCAATCCTATTGGTTACTACATATTTGTTTCTTCCTAAGATTATATATTCAAACTCAAACCTGGTGAAAATGTCTACTCCTATCACTCACTTAATACTTTGCCTGATTTCATAATGTCTCTATTGATATCTGCTTTTCTACATATTTTCCCAATTTCATCATAGTGACTGACTCTTCATATGTGCTGACATTTACATTCACTCTCTATCCGAAACCCTATAGCTAAAGAATTTTTAGTCCCAATCCTACACTCACTCTTCTTCCTAAACCTACCGACTATCTTCCTAATTCTACTGACTATCCCTTTGGATTGGATGTTCTCTTCTACATTCAAACATCCAAGGTACAAGGTCCTATGCCATTGTATATCAAATTGTCTGAGACATCTTTGCAGAATATAATTCAAACCTAAGTATCCCAATTAAGGGCCCAATGCCCTTCTGGGCTTCAAATCATACCTAGATTTCTGTTTTCATACTTATATTTCACCTCGATATTCTTGTAAATATCGCAGGTTCTCAATACCATA
The DNA here is from genome assembly GCF_048772815.1 of Callospermophilus lateralis. Classification (NCBI taxonomy): domain Eukaryota; kingdom Metazoa; phylum Chordata; class Mammalia; order Rodentia; family Sciuridae; genus Callospermophilus; species Callospermophilus lateralis. Next base: position 449,194 of record NW_027514780.1, on the reverse strand, counting down.
ATTTATCACACAGAATGATTGCTAACCCAAATCGAACCTGTTATTAAGCCTAAACATACACTGTTTCCTCAATCTCATTTTACAGAAGAGCAGGGATAGAGTCGTTCTTACAATACAGGAAAGTAGGGGACATTCCACCTGCTGAGAACCTCAAAGGTCCATTCAGAAAAGATACCTGGAGAAGATGTAGGCAGCTATGAAGGACCTGAGAGAGCAAAAGTCATCTTCCATGGCAAACAACCTGGTCAGGATGAAGGGATGTGTCTGAATCAGCCTCTCTCTTTTTATTGTAGAGAAGATGGACCAAACCAGGCCTGTGTGGAGAGCTGCTGCTGGGTGCCTATGGTTGACATACCATTCTACCTTGTGAAAGTGTCACAGGAAGTAGGGGCAGCCTCCATCTCATGGGACACTTGGAAGCAACTGTTAGGACAAAGTGGTTGCCAAGGCAGTGACCTCATTCAGTTCCAAAGAAAGTGATATACCTCATTTCCTTGGTGATGGAACTCTCTGAACTTTGTATCCAAGAATCCAGGCACCCCGAGGCAGCCCCAGTCCCAGTGGACTCACTTGTTTGGATTTACCAAGGACAGAGTCAGTCTTTCTTGGTACCTACCGATGTGAGGATGGCCAAATGCCAGGAGAGCTCTGAAGAGGGACCTTTCCAGAAGAAGCAGGTAGTGGCTCACCCCTTTTTCTTGACAACTTCACAGAGTTGGCCAAGGAAACCAGATCTGAGAGAGGTCAGGCCATGTTGTGAGAATAGGTAGGAAAGTTGGTTTGTTTGGTTTGGAGTGGATTGTTTTTAGTAAGTCGTTTGACCAGAAGAGTGTTTCTATGTCTGTGTATCCCACTGTGTCCATTGTTGTAGACATTAGAAAAGAGAATGCATTAATGGATGCGTCCAGTCTACTATAAATCTTCCCATAATTCAACCTGCCCAATTTATGAATGGACTGCAGCTTGTCTTATCGAGAGGCAACACATTCTATCTTCCTAAGTTCCTGTTTTCTTCCTGAATTCTGGCCACTCTCCAGAATAGGCTCATGGTTTTGTGTCCAAGATATGCACCACTACAAGCTCTGTGACATGGCCATGTACTGGATAGCGGAAGAGAATGGCCAGCCTTTCAGAAAACTCAGATATCAGTGTGAACAGAAATGTCTCAGTGGAAAAACCCCGCTTTGGGCCTTTTGCTTACCTATTGTTCTGTTGCACTGAATGTCAGGAAAGACTTGGTCTCAGGCCATCCCTTTGTGAAGCCTGAAGAAAGAGTTTTCAAATGGAAATGAATGGGCATCACCTGTGGCTCTTTGCTTAATTGCTTTGTAAAGGGATGTGGCTGAATTAGCCTCTTGGCCTGTGTGTGGCTGTGTCTTACATTCTCAGCACCTGATGGATCTAAAGAATGATCCCATGTGTGCATCAAAAACCATAATGGCAAAAGATCAGTCATTGTGGATGAAGTCTCTTGCCTTCCTCTGTTAGGTTCCTGACCTCTGTCAAGGGAGAAAATGGATTCTTTGGGTCAAAAGAGTTCCTCAAAGCCCTGCAGAGGTGCTTGGGGTTTCGCATGACTCCAAATCACAAAGAATCTATACCTGAAAATTAGTAGGCCTCAAATTGGAGAAACAGAGCATTATTAATGACAGGCTTATTTGATCACTCCTGGTTCACAGGAAGGGTGTCCAGGCCACCCTGACTTTAGGCAAATGAGGGGCAAGTGAGCTTATTTTGGACACTTTCTTGGGCTTCGCCCCTCATGAAAATCTTCAGCCAGACATTATGATGAATGACAATATGTAAGAAGATGAGGGCCATGTGGGAGTCTTTTCGTTTTAATTTTGGTCATTTGTGTGGCGGTTGGAAGAAATGACTTTGTCAACCTGGGCTTGAACTCTGGTGTGATTCCCCTTAGAGACTGAGTTGTGGAACTGACCTTAGAGAAGTATTGCATTGAATATTGTTGGGATTTTAGGAGGCCACGCATAAGAGTCACCCTTGGAACTGAGATCTAGGCCCAGCGTTGCTTTCCAAAGATTTTTCAATTTCTGAAAGAAGTGACCTCACCTCACTTCCTTGGTGATGGAACTCTCTGATCTTGGGATCCAGGAATTCAGGCAAAAAAGCCAGGGCCAGTTCCAGTCCGAGTGGTCTCATTTGTTTGGATTTACCAAGGACAGAGTCAGTCTTTCTTGGTACCTACTCATGTGAGGATGGCCAAATGGCAGGAAATCTCTGAAGAGGGGCCTTTCCTGAGAAAACAGGTAGTGGCTCACAGCTGGCTCCTGACAATTAAATAGAGTTGGCCATGGAGTCCAAATCTGAGACAGGAGTGGCCATTTCGGGGTAACATAGTATGGCCCATAAGTCAGAGGACACTCAAGATAGTCAAAGACCTACTTGGCAGAAGGAGGTGCCTTTGTAGGTTTGGTTGTGGTTTTGTGGTTTTGTCTCATGTTCTGAAAATAGGCAGGGAAGTCGGTTTGTTTGGTTTGGAGTGAACTGTTTCTAGTAAGTCGTTTGGCAAGGCGAGTGTTTCTATGTCTGTGTATCCCACTGTTATCTATGGTTGTAGACATTAGAAAAGATATTGGATCAATGGATATGTCCTGTTTAGTAGAAAGCTTCCCAGAATTCATCCTGCACAATTTATGAATGGACTGCAGCTTGCCTTATCAATTGGCTACACCTGCTATCTTCCTAAGTTCCACTTTTCTTCCTGAATTCTGGCCACTCTCTAGAATAGGCTCATGTTTTTTCGTGCAAGATATATACCACCTCCAAGCTCTGTGACATGGCCATGTACTGGATAGCTGAAGGGAATGGCGAGCATCACAGAAAACTCAGAAATCACTATGACCATTAAAGACTCAGTGGAGAAACCCTGCTTTGGGCCTTTTGGTTACCTATTGTTCTGTTGCCCTAAATGTCAGGAAGGTCTTTGCCTTAGGCCACCCCTTTGTGAAGCCTGAAGAAAACAGTTTTCAAATGGAAATGAATGGGCATCACCTGTGGCTCTTTGCTTAATTGCTTTGAAAAAGATGTGTCTCATTCAGACCATTGGCCCTGTGTGAGACTGTTGCTTAGTTTCTCATCACCTGATGGATCTAAAGAAAGATTCCATGTGTACATCCAAAACCAAAGTGGCAAAAAGAGCAGTCATTGTGGATGAAGTCTCTCGTCTTCCTCTGTAAGGTTCGTGACCTCCATCAAGTGAGAATAGGGATCCTTTGTGTCAAATGAGTTCCTCAAAGCCCTGCAGATTCTATCCCCTAGGTGCTTGGGTTTTATCATGACTCCAGTTCACATAAAGAATCTAAAACCCACAGTCAGTAGTCCTCAAATTGGAGAAGCGGAGCAGTATTAATGGCAGGCCTATTTGATCACATCTTGTTCACAGGAAGTGTGTACAGCCACCCTCAGTTTAGTCAAATTAAGGGGCACGGGAGCTTATTTTTGACACTGGCTTGGGCGGAGCCCCTTATGGAATCCTCCAGCCAGAAGTTATGATGAGTGTCTATATGGAAGAAAATGTGGGTCATGTGGGAGTGTTTTGGTTTTAATTGTGGTCATTTGGGTGGTGGTTGGAAGTGACGACTGGGTCCACCTGGGCTTGAACTCTGGTGTGATTCCCCTTAGATACTGAGTTGAGGTACTGACCTCAGAGAAGTATTGCCATGAATTGAGTTGGGATTTTAGGAGGCCACGCATGAGATTTGCCCTTGGAAACTGAGATCTAGGCCCAGGTTGGCTTTGCACAGAGCACTTGGAATCTCAGCCAGGGTATCACATAATTTTATTCTGAAAGACTTGGCAGCCATAGTTGAGAGTCAAAACACACATGGACCTCACATTGTAGACCTCAATGTGCCTAGCATCATGTGATCATTGGCCACTCTTTAGGAAGCCATGCTTATGAGAGTTCTCCAGAGCTTTCATTGAAATGAGCATCCTCACCATTTAATGGTTCCTGAATGAAGTGAAACCCACAGTGCCTTCAACTTCATCCTTGAAAAATGGCTAGATAAATACCGTGAATTTTTTTTAAATTTCCATGACCAGGTGGCACTGGAGAACCTTTGGATATCCTGTTGCTGACTATGAGTATACCAGACAGTGCCTGATGGACTGGGTTTCCAGAAAATGGTGTAGAGCAGAGATGCCAGTAATTTGGAGCCTGCTGAGTAGTGGGCATAGAGCTGCAGTCGGCAGGTGTGTGATAAATCATCTGTGGTGGAGCCATGTGGATCTTCCATTGGCTTCCAAATTGCTTGTGACTGACATGGTGCAGCGAGCAGACCCTTATATGTAAAGGCGTATTTTTATTTGTAGAGGTTTTAGGGCAATGTTCAGAATCACGTTGCTATGGTCAAGAGGCAAGCTATTTGGGATAGAACCTTGGTGGGTGCATTCTCCTGCAGACCCTGACCCACCACACGTGAGAAACTCCCTCCAACACTTTGGCCCAGGTGGACTCCTTGTATTTTGTGAAGCAAATACCAAACTAACAGTGCAGCAGCAAGAAACACCACAAAATGTGGAGGATGACCAAATGGCTTCACAGTCCACACGGGGAGACACTTAGCCCCCAGTGACCACAGTTTACCTACAAAGATTGAATTCAGCACTGCTGACTCATGTTCATTGGAACATAAGAAACCATGTCCTCCAGGTCACATAGATGCAGACCCAGCTTTGATGCTCTCATTACAAAGGAATCTAAAGCTCCTGACAACAACATATATTTCAAGTGCCCAACCTCAGTGGCAGTTTCTGAAGAAGTCTTTAGGCCAGCAGAGCTCCATATTTGTGGAGTGTTTACCCTGTCCCTTACTTTAGGAAACTACTCTACCACCTCCAATTTTGTGAACTTTTGAGCATATTAAATTCCAGCTATGTATTCCCAGATTTTCTAACTCTTCTCCTCTAATGATGTATGACTTGGGGCGAGGGTAATGTCAAGGCATTGTTCTGGAAGAGAGTGAAATATTTCTCCATGTGTTTTTTTTTCAATTATTTTATTTCATATTACTTTTTTATTTTTTTAATTGGGTGTTCAAAACATTACAAAGCTCTTGACATATTATATTTCATACATTAGATTCAAGTGGGTTATGAACTCCCATTTTTATCCCAAATACGGATTGCAGAATCATATGTGTTACACATCTGCATTTTTATAATGCCCTATTAGTAACTGTTGTATTCTGCTACATTTTCTATCCTCTAGTATCCCCACTCCCCTCCCATCTTCTCTCTCTACCCCATCTACTGTAATACATTTATATCTTTGTTAATTTTCCCATTCCCCTCACAACCTCTTATATGTAATTTTGTGTAACAATGAGGGTCTCCCTACATTACCATGCAATTTCCTTTATCTCTCTCTTTCCGACCCCCACCTCATGTCTCTGTTTAATGTTGATCTTTTCTTCCTGCTCTTCCTCCCTGCTCTGTTATTAGTTGCTCTCATTATATCAAAGAAGACATTTTTATTTGTTTTTTAGGGTTTGGCTAGCTTCACTAAGCATAATCTGCTCTAGTGCCATCCATTTCCCTGCAAATTCAATGATTTTGTCATTTTTTAATGATGCATAATACTCAATGGTGTATAAATGCCACATTTTTTTATCCATTCATCTACTGAAGGGCATCTGGGTTGGTTCCACAGTCTAGCAATTTTGAATGGTGCTGCTATGAACATCAATGTGGCAGTATCCCTGTAATATGCTCTTTTAAGGTCTTCAGGGAATAGTCTGAGAAGGGCAATAGCTGGGTCAAATGGTGGTTCCATTCCCAGCTTTCCCAGGATTCTCCATACTGCTTTTCAAATTTGCCACAACAGTTTGCAGTCCCACCAGAAATGTACAAGAGTACCCTATTCTCCACATCCTCGCCAGCACTTGTTGTTTGACTTCATAATGGCTGCCAATCTTACTAGAGTAGGATGGTTTCTTAGGGTGATTTTAATTTGCATTTCTCTGACTGCTAGAGATGGTGAGCATTTTTTCATTTACTTACTGATTGATTGTATGTCCTCCTCTGAGTAGTGTCGGTTCAGGTCCATGGCCCATTTTTTGATTGGGTTATTTATCATCTTATTGTCTAATTTTTTGAGTTCTTGGTATACTCTGGATATTAGGGCTCTATCTGAAGTGTAAGGAGTAAAAATTTGTTCCCATAATTTAGGCTCCCTATTTACCTCTCTCATTTTTTATCCTGCTGAGAAAAAACTTTTCAGTTTAAGTAAGTCCCATTTGATGATTCTTGTTATTAACTCTTCTGCTATGGGTGTCCTGTTAAGGAATTTGGAGCCCGGCCCCACATTATGTAGATCGGAGCCAACTTTTTCTTGTATCAGATGCAGAGTCTCTTATTTGATATCTAGCTCCTTGATCCACTTTGAGTTAACTTTTGTGCATGGCAAGAGGAGGGGATTCGGTTTCATTTTGTTGCATATGGATTTCCATTTTTTACAACACCATTTGTTGAAGATGCTATATTTCCTCCATTGCATGCTTTTAGCTCCTTTATCAAATATAGCATAGTTGTAGCTTTGTGAGTTAGTCTTTGTGTCCTCTATTCTGTACCATTGGTCAACCTGCCAGTTTTGGTACCAGTGCCGTGCTGTTTTTGTTAATATTGCTCTGTAGTATAGTTTTAAGTCCGGTATCGCTATACCGCCTGATTCACACTTCCTGCTAGAATTGCTTTTGCTATTCTGGGTCTTATATTTTTCCATATGAATTCCATGATTGCTTTATCTATTTTTACAAGAAATGCCATTGGGATTTTGATTGGCATTGCATTGAACCTATAGAAAACTTTTGGTAATTTCGCCATTTTGATGATGTTAGTTCTGCCTATCCAGGAACAGGGTATATTTTTCCATCTTCTAAGATCTTCTTCTACTTCTCTTTTTAGGGTTCTGTAGTTTTCATTGTATAAGTCTTTCACCTTTTTTGTTTGGTTGATTTTTAAGTATTTAATTTTTTTGAGGGTATTGTGAATGGAGTGTTTTTCCTCATTTCTGTTTCAGGAGGTTTGTCGCTGATATACAGAAATGCCTTTGATTTATGCGTTTTGATTGTATATCCTGCCACTTTGCTGAATTCATTTATTAGTTCTAGTAGTTCTTTTGTAGACCCTTTTGGGTCTTCTATGTATAGAATCATGTCACCAGGAAATAGTGATAATTTTCGTTCTTATTTTCCTATTTTTATGCCTTTGATTTCTTTCGTCTGTCTAATTGCTCTGGCCAGTGTTTTGAGAACTATATTGAATAGAAGTGGTGACAGAGGGCATCCCTGTCTTGTTCCAGATTTTAGAGGGAATGCCTTCATTTTTCTCCATTCATAATGATGCTAGCCTGAGACTTAGCATAGATAGCTTTTACAATGTCGAGGTTAGTTCCTGTTATCCCTATTTTTCTAATGTTTTGAACATAAAGGGATGCTGTACTTTGTCAAATGCTTTTTCTGCATCTATCGAGATGAACATATAGTTCCTATCTTTAAGTCTATTGATGTGATGAATAACATTTATTGATTTTCGTATATTGAACCATCGTTGCATACCAGGGATGAATCCTACTTGATCCTGGTGAACAATTTTTTTGATTTGCCTTTGTATTCGATTAGGCAGATTTTTATTGAGGATTCTTGCATCTAGGTTAATCAGATATATTGGTCAGTAGTTCTCTTTCTTTGAGGTGTCTTTTTCTGGTTTTGGAATTAGGGTGATGTTGGCCTCATAAAATGAATTTGGCAGAGCTCCCTCTTTTTCTATTTCCTGAAATAACTTGAAAAGTATTGGTATTAATTCTTCTTTAAAGGTTTTGTAAAACTCCGCTGTATAGCCATCCGTTCCTGGGCTTTTCTTGGTTGGTAGTCTTTTGATTGCTTCTTCTATTTCATAGATTGATATTGGTCGGTTTAAATTGTGTGTATCCTCCTGACTCAGTTTGGGCAAATCATATGACTTAAGAAATTTATCGATGTCTTCACTATTTTCTATTTTATTGGAATAATGGTTTTCAAAATAATTTCTAATTGTCTTCTGTATTTCTGTAGCATCTGTTGTGATGTTGCCTTTTTCATCCCATATGTTAGTAATTTGAGTTCTTTCTCTTCTTTTCGTCTTTAGCATGGCTAAGGGTCTGTTGATCTTATTTATTTTTTCGAAGAAGCAACTTTTAGTTTTGTTAATTTTTTCAATAGTTTCTTTTGTTTCAATTTTGTTGATTTCCACTCTGATTTTAATAATTTCTTGCCTTCTGCTAAATTTGCTGTTGTTTTGCTCTTCCTTTTCTAGGGCTTTGAGATGAAGTGTGAGCTCACTTATTTGTTGGTTTTTCCTTTTTTTTCAGGAATGACCTCCAGGCGATGAATTTCCCTCTTAAAACTGCTTTCATTGTGTCCCATAGATTCCGATATGTTGTGTCTATAATTACATTTATCTCTAAGAATTTTTTGATTTCCTCCTTTATGTCTTCTGTAACCCATTGATCATTCAGTAACATATTGTTCATTTTCCATGTGATGTAGAATTTTTCCTTCCTTCTTTTATCATTGATTTCCAGTTTCATTCCATTATGATCAGATAAAATGCATGTTATTATCTCCACACCTTTATATTTACTGAGGGTTGCCCTATGGCATCATATATAGTCTTTTTTTGAGAAGGATCCATGTGCTGCTGAGAAAAAAGTATATCCACCTGATGATGGTTGATATATTCTATATATGTCAGTTACATGTTGGTTATTGATTGTGATATTGAGTTCTATACTTTCTTTATTCAACTTTTGTTTGGAGGATCTGTCCAATGGTGATAGATGTGTGTTGAAGTCACCCATAATTATTGTGTTGAGGTCTATTTCATTTTGGAGCTTGAGGAGAATTTGTTTCATGAACATCGTAGCACCATTATTTAGTGCATAAATATTGATAATTGTTATGTCTTGTTGGTGAATGGTTCCTTTTAACAGTATATAATGTCCTTCCTTATCCCTTTTGATTAACTTAGTCTTGAAGTCGATTTTATTTGATATGAGGATGTCCACCCCTGCTTGTTTATGAGGATAAGTGTGCATGGTGTATTTTTTCCCAACCTTTCACCTTCAGCCTGTGTGTCTTTGCATTTCAGATGTGTCTCCAGGAGGCAACATATTGTTGGATTTGTTTATTTAATCCAAGTTACCAGCCTATGTCGCTTTATTGGAGAGTTGAAGCCATTTACATTCAGAGTTACTATTGATGTATGGTTTGTACTGCCAGCCATGTTTGATTATTTATCTTTTTTTAAATTTAGTTTGTTTCTCCATGATAAGCTTTCACCCTGCCTCTGTCATTACCAAGGTACTTCCCACTGATGGTTTTGGTTGTTGTTTTTCATTTCTTTCTTGTGTAGTGTTTTTCTCAAGACGCTTTGTAAAGCTTGTTTTCTGGCTTCAAATTCTTTTAGCTTTTGTTTATCATGAAAGATTCTTATTTTATTGTAGTACCTGATGGTTAATTATGCTGGATACATAATTCTTGGTTGGCATCCATTGTCTTTCAGTGTTTGAAATACGTTTTTCCAGGATCTTCTCGCTTTCAGCATCTGTGATCAAATATCCGTTGTTAACCTTATTGGTTTACCACTGAATGTATTCTGCCTCCATTCTCTTGTAGATTTATTATTTTCTCTTTGTTCTGTATATTGGATATCTTCATAACAATGTGTCTTGGCATTTGTCTACTGTGATTTTGTGTGCTCTTGTCCTGTATGCATCTACAATTTGTATATCCATTTCCTTTTTTATTTCTGGAATGTTTTCTGTAATTATTTCATTCAGCAGTTTTCTCATTCCCTTGATTTGAGTCTCTGTACCTTCCTCTATCCTGATGACTCGTAAGTGTGGTTTTATTTATGTTATCCCAAATCTCTTGGATGTTTTTCTTGTGATTTTTTTGCCAGCCTTTCTGAGTTGGCTGGACTCGTTTCAAGATGATATATTTTGTCTTCATTATCTGACGTTCTGGCTTCTACTTGCTCCACTCTGTTAGTGATACTCTCAATGGAGTTCTTAATTTGGTTTATCATTTCCTTCATTTCTAGAATTATTGTTTGATTTTTTTTATAATCTCTATGCACTGATAAAGATGCTTAACTTTTTCTTTTATATGTTTATGTAATTCATTTTCAATGTTTTCTTTTACTGTTTGGATTTTCTGTCTTGTATCTTCTTTAAGTTTCCATTCCATCTGTCTAAGGTATTCCTTGAGTTCTTTATATGACCACTTTTCTCATGAATCCTGGTCCTCCTGAATATTTAGGGTGTTCTTCGTTGTTTGTTCTCCTTTTCTTCCTTGCTTGTTTATGCTGCTCATGTTACTTCTTGTTCTGTTTGACTGCTGAGTTACTGTTTACTCTTATAAATTTATTTGATGCTTGGGAGGAAAGATTTTAGAAGGGAAGGGAAAAAGTCACTAAAGAGAATGAGAGTAGGCAGGTAGAATGCAAGGAATGGGAAATAAGAAAATTGAAAAGAAATGAAATACAATAGAAAAAAATAGAAAATAAAGAATGAAAATGATTTTTTAAAAAAAATGATAATGATAATATAAAATTAAAATTAAAATTTTAAAAAATAATAATAACAAAATAGGGGAGGGGAGGGGGGATTGCAGAGGAAACGAAAGGCAGCAGAATACAACAGTTACTAGTATGGTATTATGTAAAAATGTGGATGTGTAACCCATGTGATTCTGCAATCTCTACTTGGTTTAAAAAAGGGAGTTCATAACTCACTTGAAGCTAATGTATGCTAATGTATGAAATATGATATGTCAAGAGCTTTGTAGGGTTTTGAACAACCAATAAAAAAATAAAATAAAATAAAATTATTTTGCCATTTAAAAAAAAAAAAGAAAATAATTTTGAAGTTTATCTATGATCCAGGGGCAAGTTAAATGAAACAGTTTCCAGTTGTTAAGTCACCAAAAAAATTATTATTTCATGTGTTATTTATTTGCTTTGTAGTATGTTTAAATTTTATTTTTGGAAAGTTTTTAACTTTATTAAATTTGTTTATTTGTTGTGGGGAAAACAATTGTATATAGGTTAAGTATTGTTTATCAAAAATGCTTAGAACAAGAAGCATTTCAGATTTTGGATTTTTTTGGAATTATGGAATATTTATACACACATAATCTTGGGGATAAGACTCAAGTGTAAATATGAAATTCATTTATATTTCATACATGCCTTAGACCCATAGCCTGGAGGAAATTTCATACAACATTTTTAGTATACCTGCATTTTGACTGTAACCTGTCAAATGAAGCCATGTAGGAAACTTTTCACTTGTCACATTCCAGTACTAAAACACGTTAGATTTGGCATTTTGGATTTGGGATTTGGGGATTAGGGGTGCCCAGTTTCCAGAGGGCAAATTCTATTTTTCTACTAAAGTAAACTCATTTATCATAGTAAGTTGTCCTAAGTTAATTATCTTTGTATCCACAAAATTCCTAAAACTTATTGTGGTGCCTATATTTCTCCTTAAAATCATATTTCAAACATTTAATCTTGCTTCATTGAATAAAAACAAATCATATTTTCATCTAATTTTTAGATTCTTTAATTAATTAACACAATTGCTGTCTTATTAAAGGTTCTTTCACTTAAAATACATATTTTACATTGATATTAATAATAGATTTTCTGGAATTATCAATAAAATTTTTATACAATAGCTTTTGCTCCCTGTATTTTCAAACACCACTTAACTTGTGTGTTTGTGTTGCAAACAACTTAGAGCTGATTTTGTATTTTTACTTCAAATGACATTTTCTACACACTTTCATTTATTTTTTATTATTTATTCTTTTTTACTAGTTTTTTTAGTTGTTGATGGATCCTTATTTAATTAATTAATTTATATGCAGTGCTGAGAATCCAACCAGTGCCTCACACATGCTAGACAAGTGCTCTACCACTGATCCACAACTCTAGCCCACTCCAGTTTATTCTTAAAATTCACATTTTTTTTTAGTTTATGTATAGGTATTTTTTTATTGGCTCTACACAGCACTGGTATACTATCATATTTCTTTTTTTAATTGGTTCTTTTTATACATAACATTAAGATTATACATAACATTAAGATTCATTTTGGCATAATTATAAAAGCATGAAATATAATTTGCTCTAATTCAGTCCCCAGTACTTCCTCTTTTTCTCCTTTCCTCCCTCTTTCTGTTCCCTTCCCTCCACTCTACTGATCTTTCCGCTATTTACTTTTAGTTTGGGGGGATTGTGCAGGTGTGTGTTGTGTGAATACATAATGGTGAGATCCAATACGTTTTTTCCCTTTCATTTGTTGTTTTATGGTAATACCGTGTGATTATTTTTATAGTGTTTAAGTTCTTTTATGAGGATTTTGGAAAATAAAAGCAATAAATTTGTGTTCTCAGATGGTCATCATGAACCGGAAAAAAAAAATAAAATAAAATAAAAAATTTTAAAACATTTTTTAAAAGTTAAAGAACAGCAACAAAAAAATGAAAATAAAAGAAAACAAAAAAAAACAAAAACAAAAACAAAAAAAAACAAATTAAAATAATAATAATAACAATAAATGCAGTCATAGATTGCAATAAACTTCTTTTCCAGTACGTAGAGCTGTGCCCACTGGGCCAAGCTTCTCCTTTCAATAAGTGGGAACCAATCACTGTGCAGCAGCTCTTCCTCCCAGACTGGGTGGGTGTCCAATCCTGAGTGCCTAGGACCTTCTTTTGTGTTTCCTCAAGCCAGGCCCCACTCACCTGTGACACTCACCACAATACTGGCTACATGCCAGGTCTGCTGCTCCTAGGAGCCCTGTTTTCATGAACGCCTGGGAACACTCTCCCTGTTTGTCTCCCTCAGACCCTAAATTTGTAGAGCTTAGGCCTGAGAACCCCCAGCAAATTTGCTTGCACTCCGGAAGCCATGCCCCCAGAAGCTGGAGCAAGAGACTTCAGTTTTCAGCACTGGTGGGAGCGGTGGCCTGGAGGTCTGCACCACGAGTCCCGTGCCACTCCTAATTCCCTTGGTCTGGCTATCACGCTCAAGGGAGAGCTGGGAGGGGCTCTTAAGATTTCCCCACAAGTTCGCAAATTTACAGGAATTTGTTTCACTTTCAATCACTTCCTGCTTCAGGACACATGTATTCTTCCATGTTTCTTGACAGGTCTTTTCATGAGAGTTCTTTCAAGACACATTACTTTCAATTTCCATAATCACTTTTGAAGCAAAACTCACATAAACTTTATGATGAATTATAACTCTGATATTACCATTAGATGTATGACTGGTTGGAATTAATGATTGCATAACGATATAGGATTTCTTATATATTTTCAGATAAAAATTCAATCCATTATTTAAAGTGGAACGAGTTATATTATTTATTCACAGTATGGTCTATTCATGCATTATCTCTATATTCATAGACGCAGTGTACACTTCTTTATACCCCCAATACTAATTTATATGTCTTCAAAATATTGCTCCCTGAAATGTTGGAAGAAATACTCATGTCACCTGATCTACTTATACATTTAATCACAGAAATATTCGGAACACAAAATGCAAAGCTCACACTTATGTTTGTACCAAAGCCTAAAAGGAAAGTAAACATGGATTACTAAAAACATCCATGTCCAGCTTGCCTAATGCTCTCAAATATCAATCTCATTGGTGACTACATATTTGTTTCTTCTTAAGATTATATATTCAAACTCAACCCTACTGAAAATGTCTAATCCTATCCCTCACTTTATACATTGCCTGATTTCATTATGGCTCTATTTCTATCTGTTTCCTACATATTTTCCCCAGTTCATCATTGTGACTGACTCTTCACATGTGCTGACATTTACATTCACACTCTAATCGATAACCTATTGCTAATAAACATTTGTTCCTAATCCTATACTCATTCTTTTTCTAAACCTACCGACTATCTTCCTAATCCTACCGACTATCCTTTTTTGACTGGATATTCTCTTCTACATTCAATCAAGCAAGGTACAAGGTCTTATGCCATTGTATATTGATCTATCTGAGACCTCTGTGCAGAATGTAATTTTATTCTAAGTATCACAATCAAGGGTCCAATGCCCTTCTGGGCTTCAAATGTTACCTAGATTTCTAGTTTCACACTTATATTTCACATATATATTCTAGTAAATATCGCAGTTTCAAATACCATTATTCATTCTGCAGGATGATTCCTAAACCAAATCCAACATGTTATTGACCCTTAACATACACTGTTCCCTCAATCTAACTTTACAGAAGAGCAGGGACAGAGTTGGTCTTACAATACAGGAATGTAGGGGATCTTCCACCTGCTGAGAACCTCAAAGGTCCATGCAGACATGATCCCTGGAAAAGAGGTAGGCAGCTATGAAGGACCTGAGAGAGCAAAAGTCATCTTCCATGGCAAACAACCTTGTCAGGATGAAGGGGTGTGTCTGAATCAGCCACTTTCTTCTTAATGTAGAAAAGATGGACCAAACAAGGTCTGTGTGGAGAGCTGTTCCTGTGTGTCTATGGTTGATATACCATTCTAACTTGTGACAGTGTCACAGGAAGTAGGGGCAGCCTCCATCTCATGGGACCCTTGGAAGCAGCTATTAGGACAAAGTGTTTGCCAAGGCATTGACCTCATTCAGTTCCTGAAGGAAGTGACCTACCTTACTTCTTTGGTGATGGAACTCTCTGAACTTGGGATCCAGGAAGCCAGGCATCCAGAGCCAGTCCCAGTCCCAGTACCAGGGGGCTCACTTGTTTTGTTTTACCAATGACAGATTCTGTCTTTCTTGGTACCTACTGATGTGAGGATGGCCAAATATCAGGAGAGCTCTGAAGACGGGCCTTTCCTTAGTAAGTAGGTAGTGACTCACCGCTGGCTCCTAACAACTACACAGAGTTGGCCAAGGAGACCAGATCTGCCACAGTACAGGCCATTTCGGGTGAACATAGTAGGGCCCGCTAGTCAGAGGACACTCTGGATATTCAGAGACTTACTTGGGGGAAGGAGGTGCTTTGTGTTTGTGGGTGTGAGTTTGTGGTTTTGTCTCATTTTCTTAGAATAGTTAGGAAAGCTGGTATGTCTGGTTTGCAGTGGACTGTTTCTAGATAGTCTTTTGACAAGGCAAGTGTTTCTATGTCTGTGTATAACACTGTGTCCGTGGTTGTAGACATTAGAAAAGAGAATGCATCAATGAATGTGTCCTGTCTAGTAGAAAGCTTCCCAGCATTCATCCTGCCCAATTTATGACTGCACTGCAGGTTGCCTTATCGATGGGCAACACCTACTATCTTCCTAAGTTTCAGATTTCTTCCTGAATTCTGACCAATCTGCAGAATAGTCTCATGGTTTTGTGTCCAAGATAGGTACCACCCCAAGCTCTGTCACATGACCATGTACTGAATAGCTGAAGGTAATGGCGAGCTTCTTAGAAAACTCAGATATCAGTGTGACCAGGTAAGTCTCAGTGGAGAAACCATGTTTGTGCCTTTTGCTTACCTATTTTTCTGTTTCACTGAATGACAGGAAGGTCTTTGCCTCAGGCCACCCCTTTGATAAGCATGAAAAAAACAGTTTTCATATGGAAATGATTGGGCATCACCCGTGGCTCTTTGCTTAATTGCTTTGAATGGGATGTGTCTGAATCAGCCTCTTGGCCCTGTGTGAGGCTGTGGCTTCTATTCTCAGCACCTGATGGATATAAAGAAAGATCCCATGTGTGCATCCAAAACTAAAATGGCAAAATTCAGTCATTGTGGATGATGTCTCTCTCCTTCCTCTATTAGGTTGCAGACAATCATCAAGTGAGTATAGGGATCCTTGGGGTCAAATGAGTTTTTCAAAGCCATGCAGAGGTGCTTGGGTTTTCTCATGATTCCACTTCACATAAAGAATCTAAACCCCACAGTCAGTAGGCCTCAAATTGGAGAAGCAGAGTAGTTGTAATGGCAGGCCTATTTGATCACTCCTGGTTCACAGGAATGGTGTCCAGGCCACCCTGACTTTAGGCAAATGAGGGCCAAGGGAGCTTATTTTGGACACTCTCTTGCACTGCACCCCTCATGGAAATCTCCAGCCAGAGGTTATAATGAGGGTCTATGTGGAAGAAGATGAGGGCCATGTGGGAATGTTTTGGTTTTAATTTTGGTAATTTGTGTGGCAGTTGGAAGGGATGACTGGGTCCCCCTCGGCTTGTACTCTGGTGTAATACTCCTTAGAGACTGAGTTGTAGAACTGACCTCAGAGAAGTATTGCCATGAATTGTGTGGGGATGTTAGGAGGCCACGCATGAGAGTCGCCCTTGGAAACTGAGATCTAGGCCAAGGGTGGCTTTCCACAGAACACTGAGAATCTCAGCCAGGATATCACATGATTTTATTCTGCAAAACTTGGCAGCCATAGTTGAGAGTCAAAACACACATGGACCTCACATTGTAGACCTCAATGGGCCTGGCTTTATGTGACCTTTTGGCCACTATTTGGGATGCCTTGCCTGTGATTGTTCTCCAGAACTTTCATTGAAATGAGCTTCCTTAACATTTAATGGTTCCTGAATGAATTGAAACCCACAGTGACTACAACTTCTTCCTTGAATAATGGCTAGATAAATACCATGAAATTTTTGAAATTTCAATGACCAGTTGGCATTGGAAAACCTTTGGATGTCCTGATGCTGATCATGAGTATACCAGACAGTGCCTTGATTGACAGGGTTTTATAAAAATGGTGTAGAACAGAGATGCCAATTAGTTGGTGCCTGCTGATTAGTGGGCCTAGAGCAGTGGTGAGCAGATGTGTGACAAAACATCTGTGGTGAGGCCACGTGGAACTGCCATTGGCGTCCAAATGGCTTGTGACTGATATGGTTTCAGCCAACAGACCCAATAGGTAAAGGCATCTTGTTATATGGAGAGGTTTCAGGGAAATGTTCAGAATCAGGTTGCTATGGTCAAGGGGGAAAGCTATGTGGGATAGAAGCCTGGTTATTGCATTCTCCTGCAAACCCTCACCCACCACACGTGACAGAACTCCCTCCAACAATGTGTCCCAATTGACCTCCTTTATTTCGTGAAGCAAATACCAAACTCCCAGTGCAGCAGCAAGAAACACCACTAAAAGTGGAGGATGAACAAATGTCTTCCCAGTTAGCACAGGGAGAAACTTAGCCCCAGTGTCCACAGTTTAGCTACAAAAAAATAATTCAGCACTGCTGCCACATGTTCAATGAAAAATAAAAAACCATGTCTTACAGGTCACATATATGCAGAACCAGCTTTGATGGTCTCTCTATAAAAGAACTAAATCTCCTGAAAACAACATGTATTTCAAGTGCCCAACCTCAGAGGCAGTTTCTCAAGAATTTTTTAGGCCAGCAGAGCTCCATGTTTGAGGAGTGTTTACCTTTTGCCTTACTATTTTGAACTCTGCTACCACCTCCAAGGTTGTGAACTCCTGAGCAAATTCCATTCCAGATATGTATTCACAGATTTTCTAACTCTTCTCCTCTAACTGTATCTTACTTTGGTAAAAGATAATGTCAAGGCATTGTTCTGGATGAGACTGGGAAGATTTTGGGGTAGCACATATTTGCATAGACATTGGATTCATTTTTCAATTTCCCTTTAAAACACTGAATCTCTAACCCTAACCAATTCCAAACTAGACTCTGACTACTAATCCTAATATGATGGAGAAAAATAACAAAAAACAGAAAAGAAGTACAAGCAGTTCAGAGGAGGCAAGGTGTATACTTGGACTTGCCTTTTGCATAATATAGGGTAGGAGTTATAAATCTTGCAAATTTTTTTTGAAATAGTTCTCCATGTGTTTTTAAAGTTAACAAATATGTGAATTCCTTTCTCCCTTTCTCTGTAGCCTATTAAGCACATGTATTTTTATATGCACATATAGAATTCTACCTGGTACCACATGTACATTCTTGTGAGGTGGTTGACTTGGCAGATACAAATTGTGAGAAGAGATCACTCCTCGTAAATGCTATTGGAACTGAAATTTCAAACTATGGGTGAACTTTCTAGTTGAACAACATTATACATAAATCCATGTTCAGTATAATGAATATTTTTGGATCTGTGGATGATATATATTTCATGATGGATTTTGATTCCCATATATATTGTTAGTTTTTAATGTCTCTCTCTCTGTCTCTCTCTCTCTCTTTCTCTCTCTCTCTCTCTCTCTCTCTCTATATATATATATATATATATATATATATATATATATATATATATACTCTCCAGATATTTCAAAATATGTAATATATGTGACTTATTATACACGCCCTAAATTCATTCATATTCATTTATGTGGATTTATAATCAACTTTTCACAAGATTATTTTCCAAACTATTCATCCACCTGAAATTCATATTTGTTTCCTAGTACTGACAACTAACTTCAGTGAATGGTGTATACAAATCCTAATATTTCTACAGTAACTGACCCAGTTTAACATCAATGCAAGTAGATTCCTATGGGACATGAAATGTATTTTGACGTTCATATTTATTCAACAGTGGGACATTATTATTTCTTCAGTTTATGCACATCATAATATATATATTTCATCCAAAAGTTCAAAAATATATAGGAATTTGTTTCACTTTCAATCACTTCCTGCTTCTGAAAACATGTATTCCTCCATGTTTCTTTACTGCTCTTTTCATGAGACTTCTTTCCAAACACATTATTTTCGATTTCCATAATCAATTTTGAAGTAAAACTCACACACTCTTCATGAAAATCCTAATACTAATATTATCATTGATGTATAACTGGTTGTAATGAATGTCTGTATATCAATATTTGATTTCCTGTATTTTTTCAGATATCAATTCAATCCATTATTTATAGTGGAATGAGTATAGGTTTTATTCAGAGTATGTTCCATTCATGCATTATCTGTATATTCATAGAAACAGGGTACACCTGTTTGTACCCCCAATACTAATTTATACATCTTCAAAATATTGCTCCCAGAAATGGTGGAAGATATACTCATGTCACCTGATCTACATATATATTTTATTACAGTAATATTATGGACACAAAATGCAAAGATCACACTTATGATTGTACCAAAGCCTAAATGGAAAGTGAGCATGGATTAGTAATAACATCCATGTCCAGGTTGCCTAATGCTCTCAAATGTCAATCCAATTGGTGACTACATATTTGTTTCTTGCTAAGATTATATATTCAACCTCAACCGTGTTGAAAATGTCTAATCCTATAACTCACATTATACTTTGCCTGATTTCCTTTTGTCTCAATTGATATTTACTTTCCTACATATTTTCCCCAGTTCATCATTGTGAATGACTCTTCACATGTGCTGACATTTACATTCACTCTCTACCCGAAACCCTATTGCTAAAAAAGTTTTTGTCCAAATCCTATACTCACTCTTCTTTCTAAACCTACTGACTATCTTCTTAATCCTATTGACTATCCCTTTTTGACTGCATGTTCTCTTCGACATTCAATCATCCAAGGTAAAGGTCCTATGCCATTGTATAGCGATTAATCAGAGACATCTGTGCGGAACATAATTCAAAGCTAAGTATCCTACCCAAGGGCCCAATACACTTCTGGGCTTCAAAACTTACATAGATTTGGGTTTTCAAACTTATATTTCACCTATATATTCTTTTAAATTTTGCAGGTTCCCAATAACATTATTCATCCCGCAGAATAATTCCCAACCGAATTCGAACCTGTTATTAACCCTAACCATACGCTGTTCCCTCAATCTACCTTTACAGAGGAGCAGGGATAGAGTTGGTCTTACAATACAGGAATGTAGGGGATCTTCCACCTGTTGAGAACCTCAAAGGTCAATGCAGAAATGATCCTTGGAGAAGTTGTAGGCAGCTATGTAGTACCAAAGAGAGCAAAAGTCTTCTGACATGGTAAAGAACCTGGACAGGATGAAAGGATGTGTCTGAATCAGCCTCTCTCTTCTTAATGTAGAGAAGATGGACCAAAGCAGGCCTGTATGGAGAGAAGTTCCCCGGTGCATATGGTTGATATACCATTCTAACTTGTGACAGTGTCACAGAAAGTAGGAACAGCCTCCATCTCATGAGACCCTTGGCAGCAACTGTTAGGACAAAGTGGTTGCCAAGGCAGTGACCTCATTCATTTCATGAAGAAAGTGACTTCACCTAACTTACTTGGTGATGGAACTCTCTGAACTTGGGATTCAGGAAGCCAGGCATCCAGAGCCAGTCCCAGTAACAGTCCTAGTGGGATCACATGTTTGGTTTTACCAAGGGCAGAGAGAGTCTTTTTTGGTACCTACTGATGTGAGAATGGCCAAATGCCAGGACAGCTCTGAAGAGGGTCCTTTCCTAAGAAAACAGGTAGTTGGTCATCGCTGGCTCCTGACAACTTCACAGATTTGGCCACGGAGACCAGATCTGAGACAGGGCAGGCCAGTTCAGGGTAACAATATGGTCCACAGTCAGAGGACACTCCGGATTGTCACAGACATATTGGGGGAAGGAAGTGCCTTTGTGGGTGTGGGTGTGAGTTTGTGGTTTTGTCTCATGTTCTGAGAATAGGTAGGAAAGGCGATTTGTTTGGTTTTGGAGTGGACTGCTTCTAAAAAGTCGTTTGACAAGGTGAGTGTTTCTATATCTGTGTATCTCACTGTGTCCGTGGTTGTAGACATAAGAAAAGAGAATGCATCAATGGATATGTCCTGTCTAGAAGAAAGTTTTCCATCATTCATCCTACCCAATTTATGACTGGACTGCAGGTTGCTTTATGGATGGGCAACCCCTACTATCTTCCTAAGTTCCTGTTTTCTTCCTAAATTTTGGCCACTACCCAGAATAGGCTCATGGTTTTGTGTCCAAGATATGTAACACCTCCAAGCTCTGTGACATGGCCATGTACTGGATAGCTGAATGGAATGGCGAGCATCTCAGGAAACTCAGATATCAGTGTGACCAGGAAAGTCTCAGTGGAGAAACACTGTTTTGGGCCTTCTGCTTACCTATTTTTCTGTTGCCCTGAATGTCAGGAAGGTCCTTACCTCAGGCCACTCCTTTTTGAAGCCTGAAGTAAACAGTTTTTAAATGCAAATGAATGGGCATCACCTGTGGTGCTTTGCTTAATTGCTTTCGAAAGGGATGTGTCTGAATCAGCTGCTTGCCTCTGGGTCAGGCTATGGATTAGATTCTCAGCACCTGATGGATATAAAGAAAGTTCCCATGTGTGTATTGAAAACGAAAATGGTAAAAATATCAGTCATTGTGGATGAAGTTTCTTGCCTTCCTCTGTTAGGTTCCTAACCTCCATCAAGTGAGAATAGGATCCTCTGGGTCAAATGAGTTCTTTGAACTCCTGCAGAAGTGCTTGGGTTCTCCCATGATGCCAAATCACATAAAGAATCTATACCTGACAGTCAGTTGGCCTCAAATTGGAGAAGCAGAGCAGTATTAAAGGCAGGCCTATTTGATCACTCCTGGTTCACAGGAAGGGTGTCAAGGCCACCCTTATTTTAGGCAAATGACGGGCAAGGGTGCATATTTTGGACATTGCCTTGGGCTGCGCTCCTCATGGAAACCTCCAGCAAGAGTTTATGATGAGTGTCTATATGGAAGAAGATGAGGGTCATGTGGGAATGTTTTGGTTTCAATTGTGGTCATTTGTGTGGCGGTTGGAAGAGATGACTGGGTCCACATGGGCTTGAACTCGGGTGTGATTCTCCTTCGAGACTGAGTTCTGGAACTGACCTCAGAGAAGTATTGCCATTAATTGTGTTGGGATTGTAGGAGGCCACGCATGAGAGTCACCCTTGAAACCTGAGATTGGGCCCTGGGTGGCTTTCGACAGAGCACTGAGAATCTCAACCAGGATATCACATGATTTTATTCTGAAAGACTTGGCAGCCATAGTTAAGAGTCAAAACACACATGAACCTCACATTTTAGACCTCAATGGGCCTGTCTGCATATGACATTTTGATCACTCTTTGGAAAGCCTTGCCTGTGAGAGTTCTCCAGAGCTTTCATTGAAATGAGCTTCCTCACCATTTAATGGTTCTTGGATGAATGAAAACCCCAAAGTGCCTCCAACTTCATTCTTGAACAATGGATAGATAAATACCATGAAATTTTTGAAATTCCCAATGACCAGGTGGCACTGGAGAACCATTGGATGTCCTATTGCTGCTCATGAGTGTACCAGACAGTGCCTTGATTGACTGGAGTTCTTGAAAATGGTGTGGAACACAGATGCCAGTAAGTTGGAGCCTGCTGAGTAGTGGGCCTAGAGCAGTGGTGTGCAGTTGTCTGATAATATATTTGTGGTGTGGCCATGTGGGTGTGTCATTGGCTTCCAAATGGCTTGTGACTGACTTGGTGCAGCCAGCAGAAAATTATATGAAAAGGCATCTGGTTATATGGACAGGTTTCAGGGCAATGTTCAGAATCAGGTTGCTATGGTCAAGGGAGCAAGAAATGTGGGATAGAAGCCTGGTTGGTGCATTCTCCTGAAGACCCTGACCCACCACACCTTACAGGACTCCCACCAGCACTGTGACCCATTTGAAATCCTTGTATGTTGTGAAGCAAATACAAAACACCCAGTGCAGCAGCAAGAAACACCACGTAAATTGGAGAATGACCAAATGGCTTCAAAGTCCACACAGCGAGACACTTAGCCCCCAGTGGCCACAGTTTATCTACAAAGAGAGAATTCATCACTGCTTTCTCATGTTCATTAGAAAATAAGAAACCATATCCTCCAGGTCACATAGATGCAGACCCAGCTTTGATGGTCTCCGTACACAGGGAGCTAAAGCTCCTGACAACAACATATTCTTCAAGTGTCCAACCTCAGAGGCAGTTTCTCAAGAAGTCTTAATGCCAGCATAGCTCCATGTTTGTGGAGTGTTTACACTGTCCCTTACTTTTGGAAACTCCTCTACCACCTCTAAGGTTGTGAACTCCTGAACATTTTCCATTCCAGGTATGTATTCACAGATTTTCTAACTCTTCTTCTCTAATTGTGTCTTACTAGGGGCGAAGATATTGTCAAGGCATTGTTCTGGATGATAGTGGGAATTTTTTGTAGCACATATTTGCATACACATTGGATTTATTTTCCTATTTTCCATTTGAAATACTGAATAACTGACACTAACCCATACCCTAATAGACTCTTACTACTAATCCTAATATGATGGAGTAAAATAACCCAAACAGAATAGAAATGCAAGCATTTCAGAGGAGGCATGGTGTATAGTTAGAGTTGGCTTTTGCATGATAAAGTGTAGGTGTTATAATTCAAGTTAATTTTTAATTGAAATAATTCCATGGGTACTTAAAGTAAACAAATATGTGAATTCCTGTCTCCCTTTCTCTGTAGCCTATTCAGCACATGTATTTTTATATGCACATATAGAATTCTACCTGGTACCACAGGTACACTCTTGTGAGGTGGCTGACTTGGCAGATAGAAATTGTGAGAATAGATCACTCTGCCTAAACGCTGTTGAAACTGAAATTTCAAACTGTGGGTGAGCTTCCTAGTTGAACAACATTATACATAAATCCATGTTCAGTAAAATGAATATTTTTGGATCTGTGGATGATATATATTTCATGGTGAATTTCGATTGGCATATGTATTGCTAATTTTTAATGTCTGTGTGTGTGTGTGTGTGTGTCTGTGTGTGTATATATATATATATATATATATACACACACACACACACTAAATTTTTTTAAAATATAAAATATATGTGTCTTATTATACACTCCCTAAATTCATTCATATTCATGTATGTGGATTTAGAGTTAACATTTCACAAGATTATTCACGGAAATATTCATCCACCTGAAATACATATTTTTTTCCTAGAAATGAAAAATAACTTCAGTGAATGGTGGATACAAATCCTAATATTTCTACAATAATTGATCCAGTTTGTCATCAATGCAAGTAGATTCCTATGGGACATGATGTGTATTTTGATGTTCATTCTTATTCACCACTGGTATGTTACAATTTCTTCAGTTTATGCACATTATAGGATATATATTTCATCCATACGTTAGCAAAATTATAGGCATTTGTTTCACTTTCAATCATTTTCTGCTTTAGAACACATGTAATCCTCCATGTTTCTTGACTGGTTTTTTCATGAGACTTCATTCCAAACATATTATTTTCGATTTCCATAATCAAATTTGAAGCAAAACTCACACACCCTTCATGATAAACTATGACCTTAATATTACTATTAGATGTATAACTGGTTGGAATGAATGATTGTATATCAATATAAGATTTCTTATATATTTTCAGATATCAAATCAATCCATTATTTAAAGTGGAACCAGTTATATTATTTATTCACACTATTGTCTATTCATGCATTGTCTCTATATTCATAGACACAGAGTACACCTCTTTGTAAACCCAATACTAATTTATACGTCTTCAAAATTTTGCTCCCAGTAATGGTGGAAGAAATACTCATGTCATCTGATCTACATATACATTTTATCAGAGTAATATTCTGGACACAAAAAGAAATGGTCACACTTATGTTTGCACCAAAGCCTAAATGTAAAGTGAACATGGATTACTAAAACCATCCATATCAAGTTTGGCTAATGCTCTCAAAATTCAATCTTATTTGTGACAACATATTTGTTTCTTGCTAAGATTATATATTCAAACTCAACCCTGTTGAAAATATCTAATCCTATCTCTCACTTTATACTTTTCCTGATTTCATAATGTCTCTATTTATATCAGCTCTCCTACATACTTTCCGCAGTTCATCATTGTGACTGACTCTTCAATTGTGCTGACACTTACATTCACACTCTAATCCAAACCCTATTGCTAAGGAACTTTTGTTCCAAATGCTATACTCACTCTTCTTCTTAAACATACTGACTATCTTCCTAATCCTACCCATTATCCCTTTTTGACTGGATGTTCTCTTATACATTCAATAATCCAAGGTACAGGGTCTAATGCCATTGTATATCGATCTATCTCAGACATCTGTGCAGAACATAATTCAACGCTAAGTATCACAATCAAGGGCCCATCCCCATTCTGCGCTTCAAATCTTACTTAGATTTCTGGTTTCATACATATATTTCACCTATATATACTTATAAATGTCGCAGGTTCCCAGTACCATTATTCATCCAGCAGAATGATTCCTAATTCAAATTGAACATATTATTAACGCTAACCATACACTGTTCCCTCAATCTAACTTTACAGAAGAGCAGGGACAGAGTTGGTCTTACAATACAGGAATGTAGGGGATCTTCCACCTCCTGAGAACCTCAAGGTCCATGCAGAAATGATCCCTGGAGAAGATGTAGACAACTATGAAGGACCTGAGAGAGCAAAAGTCAGCTTCCATGGAAAACAACCTGGTCAGGATGAAGGGTTGTTTATGAATCAGCCTCTCTCTTCTTAATGTAGAGAAGATGGACCAAACCAGGTTGGTGTGGAGAGCTGTTCCTAGGTGCCTATGGTTGATAAACCATTCTACCTTGTGAAAGTGTCACAGAAAGTAGGGGCAGCCTCCATCTCATGGTAGTCTTGGAAGCAACTGTTAGGACAAAGTGGTTACCAAGGCAGTGATCTGATTCAGTTCCTTAAGGAAGTGACCTCACCTCACTTCTTTGTTGATGGAACTCTCTGAACTTGGTATCCAAGAAGCCAGGCACCAAGAGGCAGTCCCAGTCCCAGTGGTCTCACTTGTTTGGACTTACCAAGGACAGAGTCAGTCATTCTTGCTACCTACTGATGTGAGGATGGTCAAAACCAGGAAAGCTCTGAAGAGGGGCTTTTCCTGATAAAGTAGGTAGTGGCTCACTGCTGGCTCCTGACAACTTCACAGAGTTGGCCAAGGAGACCAGATCTGAGACAGGACAGGCCATTTCATTGGAACATAGTATGGCCCACCAGTCAGAGGACACTCCGGATAGTCACAGACCTACTTGGGGGAAGGAGGTGTCTTTGTGGGTGTGGGTGTGGGTTTGTGGTTTTGTCTCATATTCTGAGAATAGGTAGGAATGGCGGTTGGTTTGGTTTGGAGGGAACTGTTTCTAGTAAGTCATTTGACAAGGCGAGTGTTTCTATGTCTGTTTATACCACTGTGTCCCTGGTTGTAGACATTAGAAAAGAAAATGCATCAATTGGTGAGTCCTGTCTAGTAGAAAGCTTCTCAGCTTTCATCCTGCCCAATTCATGAATGGACTGCGGCTTGACTTATCGATGAGGAACTCCTGCTAACTTCTTAAGTTCCTGTTTTCTTCCTGAATTGTGTGCACTCTCCAGAATAGGCTCATAGTTTTGTGTCAAATATATGTACCACCTCAAATCTCTGTGACATGGCCATGTACTGGATAGCTGAAGGGAATAGCGAGCGTCTCAGAAAGCTCAGATATCAGTGAGACCAGGAATGCCTCATTGGAAAAACCCTGCTTTGGACATTTTGCTTACCGATTCTTCTGTTGCCCTGAAAGTCAGGAAGGTCTTTGCATCAGGTGTGTCATGTGGGAGTGTTTTGGTTTTAATTGTGGTCATTTTTGTGGCCGTTGGAAGACATGGCTATGTCCACCTGGGCTTGAACCCTTATGTGATTCCCCTTAGAGACTGAGTTCTGGAACTGACCTCAAAGAAGTATTGCCATGTATTGTCTTGGGATTTTAGGAGGCCACGCATGAGAGTCGCCCTTGGAAACTGATATCTAGGCCCAGGGAGGCTTTCCGAAGAGCACTGGAAATCTCAGGAAGGACATCACATAATTTTATTCTTAAAGACTTGGCAGCCATCGTTGCAAGTCAAAACACACATGGACCTCACATTGTAGACCTCAAATGCCTGGCTTAATGTGACCTTTTAGCCTGTCTTTGGGAAGCCTTGCCTGTTAGAATTCTCCAGAGCTTTCATTGAAATGAGCTTCTTCTCCATTTAATGGTTCCTGAATAAATTGAAACCCACAGTGCCTTCAACTTCATCCATGAAAAATGCCTAGATAAATATCATTAAAGTTTGGAAATTCCCATCACCTGGTGGCACTGGAGAACCTTTAGGTGTCCTATTGCTGATCATGAATGTACCAAACAGTGCCTTGATTGACTGGGTTTCATGAAAATGGTGTAGAACAGAGATGCCAGTAACTTGGAGCCTGATGAGTAGTCGGCCTAGAGCAGTGGTGTGCAGGTGTGTGTTAAAACATTTGTGGTGGGCTGATGTGGATATGCCATTGGCTTGCAAATGCCTTGTGACTGATATGGTGCAGCCCCCATACCCTTGTATGTAAAGGCATCTTGTTATATGGACAGGTTGAAGGGCAATGTTTAGAATCAGATTGCTGTGGTCAAGGGGGCAAGCTATGTGGGATATAAGCCAGGTTGGTGCATTCTCCTGCAGACCCTTACCCACCACACATGACAGAACTCCCTCCATCACTGTGTCCCAGTTGAACTTCTCATATTTTGTGAAGCAAATACCAAACTCCCAGTGCAGCTGCAAGAAACACCACGAAAAGTGGAGGATGACCAAATGGCTTCACAGTCCACACTGCAAGACACTTAGCCCCCAGTGGCAACAGTTTACCTATAAAGAGAGAATTCAGCCCTACTGCTTCAGGTTCATAGGAAAAAAAGAAACCATGTCCTCCAGGTCATATTGATGCAGACCCAGCTTTGATGGTCTCACTACAAAGGAAGCTAAAGCTCCTGTCATCAACATAAATTTCAGGTGCCCAATCTCAGAGGCAGTTTCTCAAGAAGTCTTTAGGCCAGCAGAGCTCCATGTTTTTGGAGTTTTTACCCTGTCCTTTACTTTTGGAAACTCCTCTACAACCTCGAAGGTTGTGAACTCCTGAGCATTTTCCATTACCGATATGTATTCACAGATTTCTAACTCTTCTCCTCTAATTATGTCTTACTTGGAGTGAAGAAAATGTCAAGGCATTGTTCTGAATGAGAGTGGGAAGATTTTTGGGTAGCACATATTTGCCTACACATTGGATTCATTTTCCAATTTTCCATTCGAAATACTGAATCCCTGACTGTCAGGGGTAGAAGGAATTCTTCTTCAAAGAACAGCCTGACACTTACAAGAAACAGCCCCCAGGAGACATCCTGTCTGGAAGACATCCTGTAGCCATATATGTCCCTGAGACATCCTGTGGCCATCTTTCTTCTAGAAACATCCTGAAGTTATCTCACCTTGTGAAGACATCCAGGAACTGCTGATAAGAGAGCTTTCCCATATCCAGCATATTAATACCCGTGTGTGAACAATAAAATTTTGCAGCTTGATCAGAACTCCTGTGTTGCTCTCATCTCTCATGCCTCTTGTCCCTTCATTCCTCCCCATCTAGGTTCGCTGACCACGTTGATGTGTCCTGCCGGCCGGGACATCTGGCGCCCACCGACTGGGGCTCAAGCCTTTGACTGAGGGGGAACCCCTTCCTCCTGGAAGACTTGGTCAAGAGGAGCTCATGATCGCCTCAGCAGACACCACCCGGAGACATATCCAGGAGGAAGGTGGGGATGATGCACGGTGAGTGACGCACCATGTGACAAGCAGTATCGTCACATGATTTGTTTATTTCAGGCCTCAAGGAGTCCTTCAAGACATGAGGGGCACATGTTAAGAAAAAGGACTTAAAATTTTTCTTTTCATACATAGGAGAATTGTGTCCATGGTTTTCTCTTGAAGGGACCATTGATGGCAAAAATGGCTTAGAGTAGGAGACTGTTTAAAAGATTATTATGAATCATTTGGCCCAGAAAAAATGCCAGTTCCCACCTTTTCTTACTGGAACTTAATTAATGAAATTCTTAAAAGTTTTCGCTTTGACAATGGTACCTTACAACTTGTCAGGATTGGGGAAGAGATTATGCAAAAGACCTCTCGTCCCCCCTCTGCATGCCCATCATTAGTATAGACATAGAACCTTCTCAGTCTTCCCAGGACCCTGAGAACCTTCCTGGTCCCCCTCAAAATACGACCCTAATTAATAAGGCTCCAATGATTAAAAACCACCTTTATCCAGTTTTAAATCCCAGAGACACATTGACCCATGGGGAGGACGCTATCTTGGAGAAGGAAGCAGCTCTCTACCATTCAGAACACCCGCGACCTCTCAGGACCCTGCCACAGCCTATAGGATTTACCAAGCGAAGGTGAAAGCACCTATGTAAAACATCTTGCCTTTGAAAATGCCAACCCAGCATGTCAGAATGTTCTTCAACCACATAAGGATAAAGGGAAACTTTCTGAAGTTATTAGACTCTGTGCAGACGTGGGTGCAGCCCATGCCATGGGTCTGGCTTTAGGGACCGCCTTTACCAAGGCCTTTCACAATCCTGGCTCACATACTTGCTTTACTTGTAAACAACCTGGCCATTTTGCATGTGAGTGTCCCACAGGCAAACAAAGGCTAGGAATAGCGTCTCCTCAAACAGGGGCTTAACCGCCCCCAGCTACCCTTTTCCATAGAAGTGGTAAAGGTCATCACTGGGCCAGTGAGTGTAGATCTAAGACAAATGCCCTCAGACAGCCTATTTCTTCCTACTTCTCGGGAAACTCCCTGCGGGGCCAGCTCCCGGCCACAACATCCCCCACGACAAACACAGGAGCAATAAAGTTTGTTCCCTCCTAAACTCCCAACCTACGACAAAATCCTTCTCCACAATTGCCTCCCTCCAACTAGCCACCCCAGGCAGCACAAAATTGGACCTCTGTGCTGCCACAAATACAATATTAGACCCAATGCAAGGGCCCCAGATAATACCCAATGAAATTATGGGTCCCCCTCCATCTCATACATGTGCCCTTAATCTTGGAAGAGCCTCCACTACCATACAAGGTGTTCAGGTCTTCGTTGGCATTAATGATAATGATTTCAATGGAGAAATAAAAATACTGGCCACTGCTATTAATGGAGTTGCCGCCATCCCAGCAGGAACAAGACTTGCACAATTAATTCTCCTTCCCTTGGATTCAGGAGGCATTTCCAAAACCCAAACCTACCTCGGGGGACTGCCTTCTTGGGCTTCTCTGATGTGTATTGGGTTCAGCCCATTTCTCACAATAGACCCACCCTTACCTTACTTACTGAAGGAAAGGAATTCCAAGGAGTTCTAGATATTGGAGCTGATGCCACAATCATTTCTCAAAAATACAAGGCATCAGGTTAGCCCCTCACTCCATCCTTGACTGACCTTAAAGGGATAGGAAAATAAAAAAATCCTCTGGTCAGCTCTAGGTCTATTAGCTGCACTGATAAAGATGGTAATAAGTCAACTGTCACTCCTTTCGTTGATTCTGACCTCCCTGTTAACGTATAGGGAGGAGATATTTTGAGTTATTGGAAGTTATTCTCGCCAGTCCCAATTCCATGGTGACTCATCAAATGCTTCCTATGAATTTTGTTCCTGGTACAGGCCTGGGGATACTGAAACAAGGACTGGTGGAGCCTATACAACCCATACAAAAACAAATACATGTGGACTTGTGTATTCAGATTTTTAGTGTCAGTCCCTGACCCTCCTGTACCCCATGCAGATAAAATTATTTGGGAGACTCAGACTCCTGTGTTGGTGGATCAGTGGCCCCTTACCCAAGAAAAATTGGAGGCTGCCTCCACGTTAGTGCAGGAACAGCTTGCAGCCGGCCATGTAAAGCCCTCAACCTCATCATGGATTACTCCTATTTTTATTATCAAGAAAAAATCAGGCAAGTGGTGCCTTTTACAATATTTGTGTGCCATTAATAAAGTTATGTGCCCGATGGGAGCACTACAGCCAGGCATTCCCACACCAGTGGCGATTCCAAAAAACTATTGTAAAATGGTTATTGACTTAAAAGATTGCTTTTTTACCATTCCTTTACATCCTGAGGATAGACCGTATTTTGCCTTTAGTCTCCCTCACATTAATTTTCAGGGCCCTATGCAGAGATTTCAATGGAAGGTTCTTCCCCAAGGTATGGCCAACAGCTCTAGTCTTTGCCAGAAACACGTTGCTCAAGCAGTAGACCCTGTGAGAGAGCGATGAGCACAAAATTATATTTTACATTATATGGATGATTTGTTAATTGCTGCACCTAATACCCATGACCTTAATAATTGTTACTTGGACTTTTACATAACCTCACTACCTTGGGACTACAGATAGCTCCAGATAAGTTTCAAACACAGGACCCTTATACCTATTTGGGCCTTAAACTTCAAGATAATCAGATCCAAATTCCTAAAATACAACTATGTGTTTACCATTTTCACACACTTAATGATTTTCAAATATTACTGGGGGATATTCAATTGCTAGGAACATATTTAAAATTACCCACTTGTGTACTTTTGCCCCTTAATGATATTTTGATATGTGATTCCCACCCCTCCTCCCCTCAAAAGCTTACTCCCGAGGCATGACATGCATTAAACCAAGCCACAGAAGCCATTGCCCAAAAGTTTGTTACACAAATTTCTTATAACCTTCCTCTGGTTCTGGTTATTTTCCACACTCCTCATACACCCACAGGAATATTTTGGCAGCGAGATCCACATTTTAAAAATAAAGGCTGCCCCTTGCTTTTGGTCCTTGTATCCACCACATCCTCCAAGTTTATTACTGTTTATCTTGCTCAGGTAGCTTCTCTTATTTTTAAAGGTTGTTTGCTTTCTCGACAACATTTTGGCAAAGACCCTGATAATATTTTAATTCCATATACTAAGGACCAAACCCTTACTACAATTTTTACTAGAGACATGGATCAATGGGGTATTGCCCTATCAGGCTTTTTGGGAACAATTCATAACCACATCCCCAATGACCCCGTTTTAAATTTTGTCCAGTTACATTCATTTATTTTTCCCAAAATTACTCAAAAGGCTCCCATTCCTCAAGAACTTACTGTCTTTACAGATGGTTCCAGTAATGGCCGTGCAGTCTTTGTTGTCAATAACAAGCCTACCACCTTTGATACTGTCTATCAGTCAGCTCAGTTTGTGGAATTGTTCACCATAACACAAGTTTTCATAAAGTTTTTTTGATAATCTTGTTAATATTTATACAGACAGTGCCTACGTTGCTCTTTCTGTGCCCCTGCTGGAGATTTCACCCACCATTATGGCTTCTTCCAATTCCCCCTTTCTGTTTCACCAGCTTCAGCAGCTAATTCAGGCCAGAAAACATGCATTTTCCTTAGGACACATCATGACACACTCTGAACTTCTGAGCCCTCTAACACAAGGTAATGCCCAAGCTGATGCAGCAACACGTTCCATCTTTCCAATTTTTGTTGGCTCCATTCAAAAGCCCATGGAGTTACAAAATCTTCACCATCTAAATTCCCAGAGCCATCGATTACTTTGGAAAATTACCAGGCAACATGCATGAGAAATAGTAAAAGCATGCCCTGGTTGCACTGTCTCCCTCCCCATTCAACACTTGGGAGTTAACCCCCGAGGATTACAGCCCAATCAGGTTTAGCAAATGGATGTTATTCATTTTCCTGAATTTTGAAATACCAAATATATATACGTTTCTATAGATACCTTCAGCGGCTTTAGTTTTGCATCACCACATTCTGGAGAGGCTACCAAAGATGTCCTTTCTCATCTTGTTTCAGCCTTTTTCGTAATGGGTAAACCAATACATATTAAAACAGATAAATGTCCTGCATATACCAGTGCCAAGTTTAAACAGTTTTGTGCTACCTTGCAATTTTGTCATACTACTGAAATTCCATGCAACTCTCAGGGCCAAGGCATGTGGAACTTGCCCAGCTTAGCTTAAAGACTTGGCTATCCCGTCTTAAGGCTTCCGCCCTTGTATTTACCACTCCCAGGGATCGCCTTAACCATGCATTATTTGCCCTTATTTTTCTTACCTTAGACAGTGAAGGCCATTTGGCCACAGACAGACACTGGCATCCTTCGTCCAATTCTGTTCGCTTGCCTGTTATGTGGTGCAATCCCATTACAAATAAATGAAAACGCCCAGATCCTATCCTCATCAGGGGATGAGGCTCAGCTTGTGTTTTGGACCAAGAGCAAGCATCCCCAAGATGGTTACCAGATGCCTGGTTAAACAGGTAAATTACTTACCTCAACCCAGGGACGGAGGCCCTCCCCCTGAGGACAAATTTTCCTCCATTTCAGATACAGCCAACAATCTGTGCGAGGATCCTGCTTAAGGCACTTCTGCTGAACAGGTTTGAACACGGAGGCCTTGGACCTCCAATTTCCAACATCATGGAGTACCTTTTTGCCCCCCCCCCGTGAATGCAAAGGAGGATTTTGGACTGAGGCTTCCACTAGTTGGACCCAGACTGCTGACTGCATGACTAAGGTGACTTACCTCCGTCCCAAGGTTGACCATAATCTCGGAGGAGTTCATCAGCCTAAATGGGTATGTGTTAACAAGCCAAAGATTATTCCCCCTAGTACAAGTAAAGCTCTCCAAA
The DNA here is from genome assembly GCF_048772815.1 of Callospermophilus lateralis. NCBI lineage: Eukaryota > Metazoa > Chordata > Mammalia > Rodentia > Sciuridae > Callospermophilus > Callospermophilus lateralis. The sequence continues at coordinate 415,623 of NW_027514780.1, read as the reverse complement.
ATTGTTCTGCAACTTGTACGCATACCCAGGCGATGCATGTCTCTTGTAATGTGTCAGCTTCACTTTGTGTTAATAAACAGGGAGAACAATTTTTTGAAGCCTCCCTAACTAAAACTCATGCAGCAGGGGGACCACTATTCATTATACCCCCATTCTCTTTGACCATGGAGGAGATGGCAAATACACCAAGCTACAGTCAGCTGGGTGCCAAGGCACTGTCGGAAAAGGTTCCTACTGGCCCATTAAGGCCCCTACAGGGGTCTCTGATGGTGGAGGACCCACTTATTCTGTCAAGCATCCTCAGATAATCAAACTTTTGAAACCCCAAATCCCTGAGCTCACACATCATCCCTTAATGTAGCCTAAATCCCAGTTCCCAGGTTTAGATACCAATACATTAGATATTTTGCAAACTACATTCTCCTAGCTTAATAATTCGAACCCCACCCTTGCTGGTGATTGCTGGCTCTGCATGACAGCAGGGGCAATCATGCCTATGGCAGTTCCTATTAATTCTATCATGGACAATGATAATACATGCCAACCCGGATTTCCCTTTAAAGTACAGCCTATAGGCACTTTTACATTATTTCTTTTAGGCGCGATGCAGAATAATACCTATGATATTGATGTTCGACTTACTTCCTTTGGAAATTGCTCAACAGTATAAAATTATTCCTCACCCACCCCATCTCTTTGTCCCTCCAATGGCACAGTTTTTATGTGTGGAGGAAACTCGGCCTTCCCACGCTTCCAGCGAATTGGACCATTGGTTGTGTTCTTGCTTTATTACTCCCTGATATAACTATTGTCCCAGGAGATGAACCTCTACCCATTTCTAGCCTAGACACTTTAGTCAAAAGACATAGGTGGGCAATACAGGCTTTACCACTCATTGCCAGCCTTGGAATAACAGCTGCTGTGGGCACAGGTACAGTGGCTTAGGCACGGCTATTCACTCTTACCATCGCCTGTCTCAACAACTTATAAATTATGTACAAACTTTATCAGGAACCTTTAAAGATTTGCAGGACCAAATAAATTCCCTGGCAGAAGTGTTCCTTCAAAACAGACGGGGCTTAGATTTGCTGACAGCTAACCAGGGAGGTATTTGCTTAGCCTTAGGGGAACGATGCTGCTTTTATGCCAATAAATCAGGCATAGTACGCATTAAAATTAAGCAGCTTCAAGAAGATCCAGAAAAGAGACAAAGGGAACTATTTGAAAATCCCCTCTGGATTGGGCATAATGGATTTCTACCCTACCTTCTTCCCCTATTAGTCCCTTTGTTGGGTTTACTTTTAATGGTGTCCATAGGCCCCTGCATTATAAAGAGGCTGGTACAATTTATTAAAGAACAGATTAATATTTTGGTTTCTAAGCCCATACAGGTCCACTATCATGGTCTGGAGATGGAAGACAGCACTGCCAACATTTAAAAGAATGTTCAACCCTTCTCACAGGCTTATTAAGTTTACATCCCCACAGATCTCTCTTTCTTACAGAAAACTATAAGTAACAGCTCTGAGCAACCATCTTCTACCCTTGCAATAAGGGTTCGTTCTCCATGGGCCCCTCCGCTTGGGGGAGGACACACCCTTGGAATGAGCACGTTAGGCCATAATAACGGAGGGTCCAGGAAGGACTGCAGGAGGATGGATCCACGGATCCCCAAACACAAGACCTCTGAATGACACGCTCTGGTGCATGGCGGTTGGCATGCTATCCCCTCAAAAACGTCTCCTCCAAAAACATGCCAAAGCCAACACGAAATCTCCTAGGAAAGATGCTCGCTCAAATCAGGAGATATTCTAAGGCATCCTAGAGAAACAGAGCCACTATCACCCCCTAAATCCATGGCCTGTAAGGTATGGTCGAATATTTTATATAACAAAAGGGGAGATGTCAGGGGCTAGAAGGAAGTTCTCCTTCAAAAAATAGACTGACACAAGAAACATCCCCCTGGGACACAACCTGCCTGGGAGACATCCCACAGCCATCTATCTCCTTTTGACATCCGGCTACCATCTGTCTACCTGAAACATCCTGAGGTTATCTCACCCTGTGAAGACATCCAGCAACTGCCGATAAGAGAGCTTTCCCATCCGCAGCATATAAATACCCTCTGAGAATAATAAAAGTTTGCAGCATGATCAGAACTCCTGTCTTGCTGTCATCTATCGTGTCTCTTGTCCCTTCATTCCTCCCCAACTAGGATCGACACCCAAGTTGATGTGTCCTGCCAGCCGGGCCATCTGACACTAACCCATACCCTCCTAGACTCTGATGACAAATCCTAATATGATGGAGAAAAATAACCCAAACAGAATAGAAATACAAGCAGTTCAGAGGAGGCATGGTGTATAGTTGCACTTGCCTTTTGCATGATATAGGGTAGGTGTTATAAATCTAGTTAATTTCTAATTGAAATAGTTCTCCATGTGTTTTTAAAGTTAACAAATATGTGAATTCCTGTCTCCCTTTCTCTGTAGCCGATTCAGCACATGTATTTTTATATGCACATATAGAATCCTACCTGGTATCAGATGTACATTCTTGTGAGGTGGCTGACTTGGAAGATACAAATTGTGAGAAGAGATCACTCCTCCTAAACGCTGTTGGAACAGAAAATTCAACCTATGGGTGAGCCTCCTAGTAGAACAACATTATACATAAATCCATGTTCAGTAAATTAAATATTTTTGCATCTGTGGATGATATATACTTCATGATGAATTTCGATTGGCATATATATTGCTACATTTTATTGTCTGGGTGTGTGTGTTGTGTGTGTGTGTGTGTGGGGTGTATATATATATATATATATATATATATATATATATATATATATATCACTCTCCAAATATTTCAAAATATGAAATATATGTGTCTTACATATACTACCTAAATTCATTCATGTTCATGTATGTGGATTTATAATCAACTTTTCACAATATTATTCTCAGAAATATTCATCCACCTGAATTACATATTTGTTTTATAGTACTTAAAACTAACTTCAGTGAGTGGGGCATACAATCCTAATATTTCTACAGTAACTGACCCAGTTTAACATCAATGCAACTAGATTCCTCTTGGATATGATGTCTATGTTGAAGTTCATTTTATTCAACACTGGTACATTACTATTTGTTCAGTTTATACACATCATAGGATATATATTTCATCAACAACTTCAATAATTTATAGGATTTTGATTCACTTTCAATCATTTCCTGATTCAGAACACATGTATTCCTCCAGGTTACTTGATTGTTTTTTCATGAGACTTCTTTCCAAACGCTTTTTTTTTCGATTTCCATAATCATTTTGAAGAAAAACTGACACACTCTTCATGATAAACCATAACCCTAATATTACCATTAGATGTATTTCTTGTTGGAATGAATGATTGCATATAAATATACGATTTTCTGTTTATTTTCAGATATCAATTCAATCGAATATTTAAAGTTGGAACAAGTTATAATATTTAATCACAGTATCGTCTATTAATAAATTATCTCTATGTTCATAGACACAGAGTAAATCTATTTGTAACCTCAATACTAATTTTTTCATCTTCAAAATGTTGCTCCCAGAAATGGTGGAAGAAATACTCATGTCACCTAATCTACATATACATTTTATCACAGTAATATTCTGGACACAAAAAGAAGAGGTCAAACTTATGATTGTATCAAAGCCTAAATGAAAAGTGAGCATAGATTACTGAAAACATTCATGTCCAGTGTGCCTAATGCTCTCAAATGTCAATCCTATTGGTGACTACATATTTGTTTCTTCTTAAGACTATATTTTGAACCTCAACCCTGTTGCAAATGTCTAATCCTATCACTCAATTTATACTTTGCCTGATTTCCTAATGTCTCTATTGATGTCTGCTTACCTAAATATTTTCCCCAGTTCACCATTGTGACTGACCCTTCACGTGTGCTGACATTTACATTCACTCTCTACCCGATACACTATTGCTAAAGAACTTTTGGTCCAAATTCTGTACTCAGTCTTCTTCTGAAACTTATCGAATATCTTCCTAATCCTACCGACTATCCCTGTTCTAGTGGATGTTCACTTCTACATTCAATCATCCAAGGTACAAGGTCCTATGCCATTGATTATCGATTTATCTGAAACACCTGTGCAGAACGTATATCAAAGCTAAGTATCCCAATCAATAGCGCAATGCCCTTCTGGGCTTCAAATCTTACCTAGATTTTTGTTTTCATACTTGTATTTCACCTATATATTCTTATAAATATCCCAGGTTCCCAATACCATTATTCATCAATTAGAATAATTCCTAACCCAAATCAAACCTGTTATTAACCCTAACCATACATTGTTCCCTCAATCTAACTTTACAGAAGAGCAGGGACCAAGTTGGTCTTACAATACAGGAATGTAGAGAATCTTCCACCTGTTGTAAAACTCAAAGGTCCATGAAGAAGTGATCCCTGGAGAAGATGTAGGCAGCCATGAAGGACCTGAGAGAGCAAACATCATCTTCCATTGCAAACAACCTGGTCAGGATGAAGGGTTGTGTCTGAATCAGCCTCTCTGTTCATAATGTAGAGAAGATGGACACAAACAGTCCTGTTTGGAGACCTGTTCCTGGGTGCCTATGGTTCATATACCATTCTAACTTGTGAAAGTGTCACAGGAAGTAGGAGAAGCCTCGATCTCATGGGACCCTTGGAAGCAACTGTTAGGACAAAGTGGTTGCCAAAGCAGTGACCTCATTCAGTTCCTGAAGGAAGTGACCTCACCTCATTTCCTTGGTCATGGAACTCTCGGTACTTGGGATCCCGGAAGCAAGGTACCAAGAGCCTGCCCCAGTCCCAGTCCCAGTGGGCTCACTTGTTTGGATTTACCAAGGACAGAGTCAGTCTTTCAAGGTACCTACAGATATGCGGATGGCCAATTGCCAGGAAAACTCAGAAGAGGGGCCTTTCCTGAGAAAGCAGATAGTGGCTCACCACTAGCTCCTGACAAGTTCACAGAGTTGGTGTTTTCCGGGGAACATAAGTTGGCCCACCAGTCAGAAGACACTCTGGATAGTCACAGACATACTTTGTAGAAGGTGGTGCCTCTGTGGTTGTCGGTGTGGGTTTGTGGTTTTGTCTCATGTTCTGAGAATAGGTAGGAAAGGCGGTTTGTTTGGTTTGGAGTGAACTGTTTATAGTAAGTCGTTTGGCAAGCAAGTGTTTCTATGTCTGTGTATCCCACTATGTGCATGGTTTTAGATATTAGAAAACTGAATGCATCAATTGATGTCTCCTGTCTAGCAGAAAGCTTCCCAGCATTCATCCTGCCGAATTTATGAATGGATTTCAGCTTGCCTGATCGATGGGCAACATGTGGTATCTTCCAAAATTCCTGCATTCTTCATGAATTCTGGCTACTCTCCAGAATAGGCTCATGGTTTTGTGTCCAAGATATGTAGCAGTTCCAAGCCCTGTGACATGGCCATGTACTGGATAGCTAAAGGGAATGTCGAGCATCTCAGAAAACTCAGATATAAGTGTGACCATGATAGTCTCAGTGGAGAAACCCTGCTTTGGGCCTTTTGCTTACCTATTGTTCTGTTGCCCTGAATGTCAGGAAGGTCTTTGCCTCAAGACATCCGTTTGTGAAGCCTGAAGAAAACAGGTTCAAATGGAAATGAATGGACATCACCTGTGGATCTTTGCTTAATTCCTTTGAAAATGGAAGTGTCTGAATCAGCCTCTTGGCCCTGTGTGAGGCCGTGGCTTAGATTCTCAACCCCTGAAGAATCTAAAGAAACATCACATGTGTGCATCCAAAACAAAAATGGCCAAAAGTGCAGTTATTGTGGATGAAGTCTCTCCCCATTGTCTGTGAGGTTCCTGACCTCCATCAAGTTAGAATAGGGATCCTTTGGGCCAAATCATTTCTTCAAAGCCCTAAATTGCTTGAGTTTTCCCGTGACTACAATTCACATAAAGAATCCAAACTGCACAGTCAATACGCCTCAAATTGGAGAAGCAGAGAAGTATTAACAGCAGGCCTATTTGAACACTCCTGGTTCACAGGAATGGTGTCCAGGCCACCCTGAATTTAGGCAAATTAGGGGCAAGAGAGATTATTTAGGAGATTGTCTTGGGCTTCGCCCCTCGTGGAAACTTCCAGCGATAGGTTATGATGAGTGTCTATATAAAAGAACATGAGGGCCATGTGGGATTGTTTTGGTTTTAATTGTGGTTGTTAGTGTGGTGATTGGAAGAGATGACTGGGTCCACCTTGACATGAACTCTGGTGTTTTTCCCCTTAGAGACTGAGTTCTGGAACTGACCTCAGAAAAGTATTGCCATTAATTGTGTTGGGATTTTAGGAGGCCATGCATGAGAGTCGCCCTTGGAAACTGAGATCAAGGCCCAGGGTGGCTTTCAACAGAGCACTGGGAATCACAGCCAAGATATCACATAATTTTCTTCTGAAAGACTTGGCAGCCGTAGTTGAGAGTCAAAAGTCACATGGACCTCACATTGTAGAACTCAATGGGCCTGGCTTCATTTGACCTTTTGGCCATTCTTTGGGAAGCATTGCCTGTGAGATTTCTCCAAAGCTTTCATTGAAATGAGCTTCGTCAACATTAATGGTTCTGGAATGAACTGAAACTCACAGTGCCTCCACCTTCATTGTTGAAATATGTCTAGAAAAATACCATGAAATTTTTGAAATTTCCATGACCAGCTGGCACAGGAGAACCTTTGGATTTCCTGTTGCTGATCATGAGTATAACAGACACTGCCTTGATTGACTGGTTTTAATGAAAATTGTGTAAAACAGAGATGCCAATAAGTTGGAGCCTGATGATTAGTGGGCCTAGAGCAGTGGTAGGCAGGTGTGTGATAAAACATCTGTGGTGGGGCCATGTGGATCTGCCATTGGCTTCCAAATGGCTTGTGACTGACATGATGCAGCCAGCAGTCCCTTCTAAGTAAAGGCATCTTGTTATTTGGAGAGGTTTCAGGGCAATGTTCAGAATCGATTTGCTATGGTCAATGGGGCAAGCTATGTGATATAGAAGCATGGTTGGTGCATTCTCCTGCAGAAATTGAAATACCACACGTGACAGAACTCCCTCCTGCACTGTGTCCCAGTTGAACTCCGTGTATTTCATGAAGCAAATACCAAACTCCCATTGTAGCAGCAAGAAACACCATGAAAATTGGAGGATGAACAAATGGCTTCACAGTCCACACAGGGAGACACTTAGAACCCAGTGGCCACAGTTTACCTACAAAGATCAAATTCAGGACTGCTGCCTCATGTTCATTGGAAAATAAGAAACTATGTTTTACAGGTCACATAGGTGCAGACCCAGCTTTGATGATCTCACTACAAAGGAAGCTAAAGCTCCTGATAACAACATATGTTTCAAGTGCCCAAACTCAGAGGCAATTTCTCAAGAAGTCTTTAGGCCAGCAGAGCTCCATGTTTGTGGAGTGTTCACCCTGTCCCTTACTTTTGGAAACTCCTCTACCACCTCCAAGGTAGTGAACTCCTTAGCATATTCCATTCCAGATAAGTATTCACTGATTTTCTAACTCTTCTCCTCTAATTATGTCTTACTTGGGGCGAAGATAATGTCAAGCCATTGTTCTGGAGGTGTGGGAAGATTTTGTGTAGCACATATTTGCATACACATTGGATTCATTTTCCAATTTTCCATTCGAAATACTGAATCCCTGACTCTAACCCCTACCCTATTAGACTCTGACTACTAATCGTAATATGATAGAGAATAAAAACTCAAACAGAATAGAAATACAAGCAGTTCAGAGGAGGCATGGTGTATAGTTGGAATTGCCTTTTGCATTATATAGGTTAGAAGTTATAAATCTAGTCAATTTTTTGTTGAAATAGTTCTCCGTGTGTTTTGAAAGTTAACAAATATGTAAATTCCTGTCTCCCTTTCTCTTTAGCCTATTCAGCACATGTAATTTTATATGCACATATAGAATCGTACCTGGTATCACACGTACATTTTTGTGAGGTGACTGACTTGGCAAATACAAATTTTGAGAAGAGATCACTCCTCCTAAATGCTGTTGGAACTGAAAATTCAACCTATGGGTAAGCCTCCTAGTTGAACAACATTATACATAAATTCATGTTAAGTATATGAATATTTTTGGGTCTGTGGATGATATGTATTTCATGATGAATTTCAATTGACATATATATTGCTAGTGTTTAATGTCTGTGTGTGTGTGTGTATATGTATATATATATATATATATATATATATATATATATATATATATACTCTCCGGATTTTTCAAAATATGAAATATTTGTGTCTTATTATGCACTCCCTAAATTCATTCATATTCATGTATGTGGATTTATAATCCACTTTTTAAAAAATTATTCTCAGAAATATTCATCCACCTGAAATACATATTTTTTCCTAGTACTGAAACAGTTTTCAGTAAATGGTGCATCCATATCCTAATATTTCGGCATTGCAAGATGACTGTGAAGACAGTGTATCACACCCAGTGTACCCTGCCACTGCGCAGGTGAATAACGAGTTAGAACGATGAAAAACTATCTTGTTAGGATCTTACAGGAAAATGGGTGTTTACCGAAATCTAGAAGAATGATTTCCACCACCGAGGTCCGGTAATTGAGTCTCAAACACAAGCCACTTGTGCAACCGGAGATCCATTCTGATTTATCTGCGTGACCTGCCCCGTGTCTACAAATGGTGAGGCACCACCGAGAAGCGACCAGCAAGCAGGTAGAAACGTTGCTGCAGATTCTGTGGAATCCTGCTGGCTGAGCATCCACTGAGCCCCCAGCTGAATTTGGGATTTCAGACGGGAAAGTTAGCAGTACATTTCTATCCCCCAAATTGGAAATTCCACAAAGGAAACCAGCAGCCACCATCTTGGAGAGCTGAAGTAACCACCACCACTCCCAGACAGATTGCAACAATAAAACAGGTGTGTGTTTCTCAGCTCATCTCACATACAGAGGAAAATTCGCATAAAATCTCTCCTAGGCTTTTGGGGGAGGGATAATCAGAGCAAGTCTGCATAAAGACTGGGGGAAAACTAGAGGCACCTGACCTTCATCTCCCCTTCCCATCAGCGGCAAAAATGAAACTTGTCTAGCCAGTGCGGGGCGAGGGGCAAGCGGAAAATATTAAAACAATAGAGTTCCAGGGTTCACAATAGACACCCTCCCCACCCAACAAACGGCAGACCCGGAGAACAGTTTGAGCTGCCGAGACGCATCACTCAGGAGAAATCTGGTCTAGCAGGAGAAATCAGGACTAGCAGGATAAACCAGGGGACTAGAGGCCAGGCCCTCCTGACTGGGTGGCTGGAGAACGCCAGACCGCTGCCAGTGTGACTGGGCAACTGGAGACCACCTTCCTGCCGGCGCCAGCCCACCTGCTGACGGCATGTCTTGACGGCTGGAGAACGCTCGCCTGCCGACGACCGAACGCGCAACTGTGTGGCTAGAGATCACCCACCCGCCTGCGACAGCCCATCCGCTGCCCGCGCTACTGGGTGGCTGGAGACTGCCGGCATGCCAGCGACCGGGAGCTGAAACCAACAAGAGACAATCCAGTCCACCCCCCCAATTCGGACACTCCGGCAAGGAGCCTGGGGCCCACCACAGCAGAGAGGTGACATCACTGGAGCTCGGCTGTCAGAATTCCTTAACAGCGAAATCCACTTAAGCAGGCATAGTGTAGCAACACAAAGGAGAGAAAACAGAGATATAGAAACCCATAACAAATCTATAGAAGAGAGCAGAAACACAGCAATCAAATAGAGCCAGAAAATAACGTGAACATCATGAAAAAACAAGGGGAAAAAAAGGTGTAGAAACAATGAAGGACAACTTAATACTACAGGAGAACCTAGAAGCATCAGAAACAGGGATAGGGAAAAAACTTAAGTCATACCTAACTCAGATGGAAAGGAATAATAGAGAAGACATGAGGCAGCAAGTCCAAGAAATAAAAGTATATTTTGAAAATGAATTAAACAACCAAATTCAAATGGCAAAGAACAAGGTTTACCAGGAGATAGAGATCTTTTAAAAAATCATACAGTAATTCTAGAAATGCAGGAAACTATAAACCAAATTAAAAACTCAACAAGAATATTTCAAATAGACTAGATCAAGTAGAAGTCAGAACATCAGATAATGAAGACAAAGTTTGTCAACTTGAAAAGAATATAGTCAACACAGAAAACATGCTTAAATCCCATGAGCAACTATTCAAGAGATATGGGAGGTCATAAAAAAACCAAAATTGGGAGTCATCGGGATAGAAGAAGGCATAGAGATTCAAACCAAATGAATGGACAACATATTAAATGAAATAATTCTAGAAAACATCCCAGAGATGAAAGATGGAATGGATTGCCATATCCTGGAAGCCTACAGGACCTCAAACATTCAAAACCATAATAGACAAACTCCAAGACATATAATTATGAAGATAGCCAACATACAGAACAAGGAGAGAATATTAAAAGGTACGAGAGAAAGTAGGCAGATAACATTCAGGGGTAAACCAATTAGGTTAACAATTGATTTTTCATCACAGACTTTGAAAGCGAGAAGATCTTTGAACAATGTATTTCAAACACTGAAAAATAATGGATTCCAACCAAGAATACTGTATCCAACAAAATTAAGCTTCAGATTTGACAATGAAATTAAGTATTTCTTGATAAACAAAAGCTAAAAGAATTCGCAGACAGAACACCAGCACTGCAAAGCATTTTGAGCAAAATACTACAAGAAGAGGAATTGAAAAATAGTGCCCAAAACTAACAGTGGGAGGTATCTCAGTAAAGGGGTAAGAAAATAACCAAAAAGTAAAAACTACCCAAATTAAAATAAATAAATAAATAAACATGACTGGAAGTATAAATCATATTTCAATTGTAACCTTAAATGTTAAAAATCTAAACTCACCAATCAAGAGACATAGGCTAGTAACCTGGATCAAAAAAATAAATCCAACAATATGCTGCCTTCAGGAGACTCTTTTGATAGGTAAAGACATACACAGGCTGAAAGTGAAAGGTTGGGAAAAATCATACCACTCACATGGCCCTCGGAAGCAAGCAGGAGTGGCCATACTCATATCATATAAAATCAACTTCAAACCTACGTTAATCAAAAGGGATAAAGTAGGACACTATATATTGTTAAAAGGAACCATCCACCAACAAGACATAACAATTATCAATTGGTATGCACCAAACAATTGAGCTGCAACGCTCATAAAACAAACTCGCCTCAAGTTCAAGAGTCAAATAGACTACAACACAATAATTATGGGTGACTTCAACACACCGCTCTCGCCATTAGACAGATCCTCTATAAAAAACTGAATAAAGAAACTATAGAATTCAACAGCACAATCAATAACCTTGACTTAACCGACATATATAGAATATATCAACCATCATCAAGTGGATACACTTTATTCTCAGCAGCACATGGATCCTACTCCAAGTTAGACCATATATTATGCCATTGGGCAACTCTTAGTAAATATAAAGGCGTGGAGATAATACCATGCACCACATATCTGATCATAATGGAATGAAACTGGAAATCAATGAGAATAGAAGGAAGGAAAAATCCTACATCACATGTAAAATGAACAATATTCTACTGAATGATCAATGGGTTACAGAAGACATAAAGGAGGAGATAAAAAAATTCTTAGAATCAAATGACAATACAGACACAACATACTGGAATCTATGGGACACAAAGAAGGCAGTTTTAAGAGGGAAATTCATTTCTTGGAGTTCTTTCCTCAAAAAAAGAATAAAACAACAAATAAATAAACTCACAGTACACATCAAAAACCTAGAAAAGGAAGAGCAAAACAACAGCAAATGTAGTAGAAGACAAGAAATAATTAAAATTAGAGCAGAAATCAACGAAACTGAAACAAAAAAAACATTGAAAAATTTGATAAAACTAAAAGTTGATTCTTTGAAAAAATAAATAAGATTTACAGGCCCTTAGCCATGCTAAGGATGAGAAGAAGAGAGGGAACTCAAATTACTAACATACGGAATGAAAAAGGCAATATCACAACAGACAGTACACAAATACAGAATATAATTAGAAAGTATTTTGAAATCCTATATTCCAATAAAATAGAAGATAGTTATAATATCGATAAATGTCTTAAGTCATACGATCTGCCCATATTCAGTCAAGAAGACACACACAATTTTAACAGACCAAAAACAAAGAAAGAAATGGAAGAAGCCATCAAAAGACTACCAATCAAAAAAAGCCCTGTACCTGATGGGTATACAGCGGAGTTCAACAAAACCTTCGAAGAAGAATTAATACCAATACTATTCAAGCTATATCAAGAAATGGAATAATAAGGAGCTCTTCCAAATTCATTCTCGGAGTCCAAAATCACCCTGATCCCAAAACCAGACAAAGACACTTCAAAAAAGAAAACTACAGACCAATATCTCTAATGAAGTTGGATGCAAAAATTCTCAATAAAATCCGTGTGAATTGAATACAAAAACATATCAAAATAGTTGTCCACCATGATCAAGTAGGATTCATCCCTGGAATGCAAGGCTGGTTCAATATACGGAAATCAATAAATGCTATTCACCACATCAATAGACTTAAGGACAAGAACCATATGATCATCTCGATAGATGTAGTAAAACATTCAACAAAGTTCAGCATCCCTTTATGTTCGAAACACTAGAAAAACTAGGGATAACAGGAACTTACCTCAACATTGTAAAAGCTATATATGCTAAACCTCAGGCTAGGATCATCCTAAATGGAGAAAACTGAAGGCATTCCCTCTGAAATCTGGAACAAGACAGGGATGCCCTCTATCACCACTTCTATTCAATTTAGTTCTTGAAATACTAGCCAGAGCAATTAGACAGACAAAAGAAATTAAAGGCATAAAAATAGGAAAAGAAGAACTTGAATTATCGCTTTTTGTGGATGACATGGTAATATATTTAACAGACCCAAAAGGGTCTACAAAGAAACTGCTAGAGTTAATAAATGAAGGATATAAAACCAACACGCATAAATCAAAGGCATTCCTGTATATCAGCAACAAAACTTCTGAAATGGAAATGAGGAAAACCACTCCATTCAAAATATCCTCAAAGAAAATAAGATACTTGGAAATCAACCTAACAAAAGAGGTGAAAACCACAGAACCCTAAAGAAAGAGATAGAAAAAGATCTTAGAAGATGGAAAAATGTACCCTGTTCATGGATAGGCAGAACTAAATTCATCAAAATGGCGAAATTACCCAAAGTTCTCTACAGGTTTAAAGCAATGCCAATCAAAATCCCAACGGCATTTCTTGTAGAAATGATAAAGCAATCATGAAATTCATATGGAAAAACAAAAGACACAGAATAGCAAAAGGAATTCTAAGCAGGAAGTGTGAATCGGGAGGTATAGCGATACTAGAGTTCAAACTTTACTACAAAGCAAGAGTAACAAAAACAGTGTGGTACTGGTACCAAAACAGGCAGGTGGACCAATGGTATAGAATAGAGGACAGAGAAACCAATCCACAAAATTACAACTTTCTTATATTTGATAAAGTGGCTATAAACATGCAATGGATGAAGGATAGCATCTTCAACAAATGGTGCAGGGAAAATTAGAAATCCATGTGCAACAAAATGAAACTGAATCCCGTTCTCTCACCATGCACAAAAGTTAACTCAAAATAGATCAAGGAGCTAGATATCAAATCAGAGACACTGCGTCTCATAGAAGAAAAAGTTGGCTATGATCTATATACTGTGGGGTCGGGCTCCAAATTCTTTAATAAGACATCAATAGCCCAAGAGTTAATAACAAGAATAAACAAATGGGTCTTACTTAAACTAAAAAGTTTTTTCTCAAGAAGAGAAACAATAAGAGAGGTAAATAGAGAGCCTACATCCTGGGAACAAATTTTTACCCCTCACACTTCAGATAGAGCCCTAATATCCAAAATATACAAAGAACTCAAAATATTAAACAATAAGATAACAAATAACCCAATCAACAAATGGGCCAAGGACCTAAACAGACACTTCACAGAGGAGGACATACAATCCATCAACAAGTACATGAAAAAATGTTCACCATCTCTAGCAGTCTGAGAAATGCAAATCAAAACCACCCTAAGATACCATCTGACTCCAGTAAGATCAGCAGCCATTATGAACTTAAACAACAATAAGTGTTGGCGAGGATTTGGGGAAAAAGATACACTTGTACACTGCTGGTGGGACTGCAAATTGGTGAGGCCAATTTTGAAAGAAGTATGGATATTCCTGGAAAAGCTGGAAATGGATCCACCATTTGACCCAGCTATCACCCTTCTTGGAATGTTCTCTCAGGATCTTAAAAGAGCGTACTATAGGGATACTGCCACATCAATGATCATAGCAGCACAATTCACAATAGCTAGACTGTGGAACCAACTTAGATGCCCTTCAATAGATTAATAGATAAAAAAAATGTTGCATCTATACACAAGGGAGTATTACACAGCACAAAAAATGACAAAATCATAGAATTTGCAGGGAAATGGATGGCATTAGAGCATATTATGCTAAGCGAAGCTAACCAATCCTTAAAAAACAAATGCCAAATGTCTTCTCTGTTATAAAGAGAGCAAATAAGAACAGAACAGGGAGGAAGAGCATGAGGAAAAGATTAACATTAAACAAAGACGAATGGGGGGAGAGAAAGGGAGAGAGAAGGGAAAGCTTATGAAAATTGTAGGAAACTCTCAATGTTACACAAAATCGCATATAAAATGTTGTGAGGGGAAGTGGGGGGGAAACAATGGAGAGAATTGAACAATAGCAGATGAGGTAGAGAGGGAAGATGGGAGGGGAGGAGAGGATGGATAGTAGGGGATAGGAAAGGTAGCAGAATACAAAAGTCACTAATATGCCATTATGTAAAAGTGTGAATGTGTAACCGATGTGATTCTACAATTCGTATTTGGGGAAAAAATGGGAGTTCATAACCCAATTGAGTCAAATGTATGAAAGATGATATATCTTGAGCTTTGTAATGTTTTGAACAACCAATAAAAATAAATAAATAAATAAATAAATAAATAAATAAATAAAGGTTTAAAATTTAGTGGGAAGAAATCAGCTAAAAATGGGTTCAGATGTATTCATTTTGCTATACAGAAACTTTGTTTTGTGAATATCACAAATTTATTTTACCAGAAAATGCACATAAATTGAGATTAAAGGATAATTCACCTAACTTCATGAAAAATTCATAGCATTTTCTACACTTTGCATATTTCATTTTTTTCGTGAATATTTTGTCATGGACAAGGTCTAGTCTTAGGGTATTCTTCCAGAATACTACCTCATCTGACAAGTTCGTACAATGTGTTGGATTGTTCTTTTCATCTTTTATTTAATAGTTTCTAGCTGATAATGTGTATTTTTTCTTATCTTTATTTGGACATACAAACCTAACTATATCTTTGCATTTTATGTTTTACTGGGGAAGAGACTCATCAAAAGCTCTTTGTTATATGTATCAACAATCAAACATCTAGAGCATACAATTATTCTTAATTTTGCATGAAAATAAATTTGTACCATTTTTCTTATAAAGATGTAGTATTATTAATAATGTCCCTACTGTAATAAGTAACTACTTACAAGAAGAATTAAACAATTGACTTTATATCAATTATGAACATGAAAAGTACTAAAATAAGTATTTGGCAATTAATACACAATTGATAGAAATTGAAATCACAAGAAAGCCATTTAAAATGTCAGTGCATATGGTCCTTAAATAATAGGTTGTTCAAATAAAATTTCTCTAATTCATAAGAGTTAATATGCCACATTACAGCTTAATGTGATATAAAACTTTAAATTATCAGTATTGATAAATAAGAATGATACCTGTTTACTTAAATATGTTTATTTGATTTTCACTGTAAGATGTTAATTATGGAAGAATTGAGAATTAAGAAAGACTTGGTCTATATTATTTCTAACAGGAAAATCAAAGTACTTTTAAATATATATATATATATATAATATATGTAATGCATATGCATGAATATAGATACATATGTATAATAAATGTATTGTAATATATCTATCAGGTGATTATAATTTTTAAATTTTCTCAAGAAAAAGAATGACTATAAAAAACAGTCTTAAATTTAAATTTCATAGCATACTACTGTTTGTAATGACATGAGAGAAAAATAGATATGGAGGGGAAACCAAAAAGGAAGGGAGAGAAGGGGGAAAATGAGGAAGAAAGTGAGTAAAGAAGAGGGACATGAGTGTATGATGTTAAGATAGAAGTGGAGGGGCTGGGTTTGTGACTCAGAGGTAACATGCTTTTCTAGCATGTGTGAGGCACATGGTTCTATTCTCAGCACCACATACAAATAAACAAAATGAAGGTCAATCAACAACTGAAAAAATTAAAAAAGAAAAAAGAAGAAATATTACGAAAATTCCAAGCTTTGATGAATGTTAAATAAAAAAAATATGTTACATAGCCTTATGTAATTTCTAGACTATCCAAAATAGTCACTAAATGTTAGATTATTAGTGCTATAACTAAAAATCCATTGATCTTTCCTCTACATTCTGTGGCATGCTAGTGCTAAAATAAATTGTATTATTAATTCCCCCCCAAATCCTAATATTTCTACAGTAACTGACCCAGTTGAACATCAATGCAAGTAGACTCTATGAGACATGATGTGTATTTTGACGTTCATTTTTATTCAACACTGGTACATTACTATCTTCAGTTTATGCACATCATAGCATATATGTTTCATCAAAATTTCTCAAATTTATAGGCATTTGTTTCACTTTCAATCACTTCCTGCTTGAGAACACATGTATTCCTCCATGTTTCATAACTGCTCTTTTCATGAGACTTCTTCCCAAAAACATTATTTTCGATTTCCATTATCACATTTGAAGCAAAACGCACAAACCCGTCACAATAAACCATAACACTAATATTACCATTAGATGTATAACTGGTTGGAATGAATGGTTGTATATCGATATAAGATTTCTTACTTAGTTTCAGATATCAATTCAATCCATTATTTAAAGTGGAACCAGTTATATTATTTATTCACAGTACAGTCTATTCACGAATTATCTCTATATTCATAGACACAGGTACACCTCTTTGTACCCCCAATACTAATTTATACGTCCTCAAAATATAGCTCCCAGAAATGGTGGAAGAAATACCCATGTCACCTGATCTCCATATACATTTTATCACAGTAATATTCTGGACACAAAAAGCAAAGGTCACACTTATGATTGTACAAAACCTAAATGGAAAGTGAACATGGATTACTAAAAACATCCATGTCCAGCTTGCCTAATGCTCTCAAATGAAATCCTATTGATGACTACATATTTGTTTCTTCCAAAGATTATATATTCAAACTCAAACATGTTGAAAATGTCTAATCCTGTCACTCACTTTATACTTTGCCTGATTTTGTAATGTCTCTATTGATATCTGCTTTCCTACATATTTTCCCCAGTTAATCATTGTGACTTCCTCATCACATGTGCTGATATTTACATTCACTCTCTTAGCGATACCCTAGTTCTAAAGAACTTTTGTTCCAAATCCTACACTCATTCTTCTTCCTAAACCTACCGACTATCTTCCTAATCCTACCGACTATCACTTTTTGACTGGATGTTCTCTTCTACATTCAATCATCCAAGGTGAAAGGTCCTATGCCATTGTATATCGATTTATCTGAAACATCTGTGCAGAATGTAATTCAACGCTAAGTATCCCAATCAAGGGACAAATGAAGTTCTGGGCTTCAAATCTTACTTAGATTTCTGTTTTCGTACATATATTTCACCTCTATATTCTTATAAATATCACAGGTTCCCAATACCATTATTCATCCAGCAGAATGGTTCCTAACCCATATCGAACATGTTAATAACACTAATCATACACTGCTCCCTCAATCTAACTTTACTGAGGAGCAGCGACAGTGTTGGTCTTACAATACAGGAATGTATGGGAT
Source organism: Callospermophilus lateralis (assembly GCF_048772815.1). Classification (NCBI taxonomy): domain Eukaryota; kingdom Metazoa; phylum Chordata; class Mammalia; order Rodentia; family Sciuridae; genus Callospermophilus; species Callospermophilus lateralis. Next base: position 397,480 of record NW_027514780.1, on the reverse strand, counting down.
CTTCCACCTGCTGAGAACATCAAAGGTACATGCAGAAATGATCTCTGGAGAAGATGTAGGCAGCTATGAAGGACCTGAGAGAGCAAAAGACATCTCCATGGCAAAGAACCTGGTAGGATGAAGGAATGTGTCTGAATCAGCCTCACTCTTCTTAATGTAGAGTAGACCAAACCAGGCCTGTGTGGAAAGCTCTTCCCAGGTGCGTATGGTTGATATACCATTCTAACATATGAAAGTGTCACAGGAAGTAGGGGCAGCCTCCATCTCATGGGACCCTTGGAAGCAACTGTTAGGACAAAGTGGTTGCCAAGGCAGTTACCTCATTCATTCAGTTCCTGAAAGAAGTGACCACACCTCACTTCCTTGATGATGAAAGTCTCTGAACTTGGGATCCAGGAAGCCAGGCACCCAGAGCCATTACCAATCCCAGTCCCAGTGGTCTCACTTGTTTGAATTTACCAAAGACAGAGTCAGTCTTTCTTCTTACCTGTTAAGGTCTGTAAACAAGTCAGATTGGCACCTGTTATTTTGCCAGAGAAATGTTAGAGTCTGTAAAAAAAGTCTGGATGGCGCCTGGCAAAATGCCAGAGGGAGTGGTTTGTGAAGTAACAAAAGCGAGCCATTAAGTGTGGAGATTCCTTATTGTTTGACTGCTGTATCTATTTCATGCTAATTAGATAGGCTGTGTAAAATGTATAAATACCGCTCTTATTCAACAATAATTGGCTTCCACTCCTGCTGCATCAGTCTACCCAAGTTGTTCGTCACCCCCCCGGTTATTTTGCCCAGCCAGCCGGGCTGCGGCACTTACCTACAGATGTGAGGATGGCCAAATGCCAGGGAAGCTCTGAAGATAATTCTTTCCTGATAAAGCAGGTATTGGCTCACCGCTGACTCCTGACTACTTCACAGAGTTAGCAAAGGAAAGCAGATTTGAGACAGGACAAGCAATTTTGGGGAACATAGTATGGCCCACCAGTCAGAGGACACTCTGGATAGTCACAGACCAACTTGGAGGAAAGAGTTGCCTTTGTGGGTGTGGTTGTGGGTTTGTGTATTCCACTGTGTCTGTGGTTATAGACATTAGAAAAGAGAATGCATCAATGGAATTGTTCTGTCTAGTAGAAATCTTCTCAGCATTCATCCTGCCAAATTTATGAATGGACTACGGCTTTCCTTATGAATGGGCAACACCTGCTATCTTCCTAAGTTCCTGTTTTCTTCCTGAATTCTGGCCACTCTCAAGAATAGGCTCATGGTTTTGTTTAAAAGATATGTACCACCTTCAAACTCTATAACATGGCCTTGTACTGGATAGCTGAAGGGAATGGAGAGGAACTCAGAAAACTCAGATATCAGTGTGACCAGTAAAGTGTCAGTGGAGAAACACTGATTTGGGCCTTTTGTTTACCTATTGTTCCGTTGCCCTGAATGTCTGGAAGGTCTTTGCCTCAGTCCACCCCTTTGTGAAACCTGAAGAAAACAGTTTTCTAATGGAAAATAATGAGCATCACCTGTGGCTCTTTGCTTAATTGCTGTGGAAAGGGATGTGTCTGAATCAGCCTCTTGGCCCTGTGTGAGGCTGTGACTTAGATTCTCACCACCTGATGAATCTAAGGAAAGATCTCATGTGTGCATCCAAAACCAAAATGGAAAAAGAGCAGTCTTGTGGATGAAGTCTCTCGCCTTCCTCTGTAAGGTTCCTGACTTCCATCAAGTGAGAATAGGTATCTTTGGTTCAAAAAGTTTTTCAAAGCCCTGCAGAGGCAAGCCCATAGGTGCTTGGATTTTCTCATAACTCCAATTCACATAAAGAATCTAAACCCCACAGACATAAGGCTCAAATTGGAGAAGCAGAGCAGTATTAATGGCAGGCCTAATTGATCACTCCTTGTTCACAGATAGGTTGTCAAGCCACCCTGACATTAGACAAATGAGGGTAGGGAGCATATTTTGGATACTGTCTTCAGCTGCACCCCTCATGGAAACTTCCAGCCAGAGGTTATGATGAGTGTCTATGTGGAAGTAGTTGAGAGCCATGTGGGAGTGTTTTGGTTTTAATTGTGGTCATTTGTTTGGCTGATGGAAGAGATGACTGGGTCCACCTTGGCTTGAACTCTGGTGTGAGTCTTCTTAGAGACTGAGTTCTGGAAATGACTGCAGAGATGTATTGCCATGAATTGTGTTGGGATTTTTGGAGGCCACGCATGGTAGTGGCCTTTGGAAACTGAGATCTAGGCCCGGGGGGCTTCCCACAGAGCACTGGGAATCTGAGCCAGAATATCACATGATTTTATTCTGAAAGACTTGACAGCCATAGTTGAGAGTAAAAACACACATGGACCTCACATTGTAGACCTCAATGGGCCTGGCTTCATTTGATCTTTTGGCCACTCTTTGGGAAGTCTTGCCTGTGAGAGTTCTCCAGATCTTTCATTGAAATGGGCTTTCTCACCTTTTAATGTTTCCAGAATGAATTAAATCCCACAGTGCCTCCAACCTCATCCTTGAAAAATGGCTAGATAAACATCATAAAAATTTGAAATTCCCATCACCAGGTGACACTGGATACACTTTGGATTTCCTGTTGCTCATCATGAGTGTACCAGACAGTGCCTTGATTGACTGGGTTTCATGAAAATGGTGTAGAACAATGATGCAAATAAGTTAAAGTCTGCTGAGTAGTGGGCCTAGAGCAGTGTTTTGCAGGTCTGTGATAAAACTTCTGTGGTGGGGTCATGTGGATCTGCCAAAAGGCTTGTAACTGACATGGTGCAGCCAGCAGACCCTTGTATGTAAAGGCATCTTGTTGAATGGAGAGGTTTCAGGGCAATGTTCAGAATCAGGTTGCTATGGTCAAGGGGGCAAGCTATGTGGGATAGAAGCCTGGTTGGTGCATTCTCCTGCAGACCCTGACGCACAACACGTGACAGATCTCCCTCCAGCACTGTGACCCAGTTGAATTCCTTGTATTTCCTGAAGCCAATACCAAACTCCCAGTGCAGCAGCAAGGACACCATGAAAAGTGGAGGATGACCAAATGGCTTCACAGTCCACACGGGGCCACACTTAGCCTTCAGTGGCAAGAGTTTACTTACAAAGAGAGAATTTAGCCTTGCTGCCTCACGTTCTTTGGAAAATAAGAAACCATGTTCTGCAGGTCACATAGATGGAGACCCAGCTTTGGTGGTCTCACTAGAAAGGAAGCCATAGGTGCTGACTACAACATATACTTCAAGTGGCCAACCTCAGAGGCAGGTTCTCCAGAAGTCTTTAGGCTGGCAGATCTCCATATTTGTGCAGTATTTACCCTGTCCCTTACTTTTTTAAACTCCTCTACCACCTCCAATATTGTGAACTCGTAACCATGTTCCATTCCTGATATGTATTCACAGATTTTCTAAATCTTCTTCTTTTATTTTGTCTTACTTGGGGCAAAGATAGTGTCAAGGTATTGTTGTGAATGAGAGTAGGAAGATTTTGTATAGCACATATTTGCATACACATTTGATTCATTTTCCTATTTTACATTCAAAATACTGAATCCCTGACACTAACCCATACCCTACTAGACTGTGACTACTAACCCTAATATGATGGAGAGAAATAATGCAAGCAGAAGTGAAATACAAACAGTTCAGAGGAGGCATGGTGTATAGTTGGATTTGCCTTTTGCATGATAAAGTGTAGGTGTTATAAATCTAGTCAATTTTTAATTAAAATAGTTCACCATGGGTTTTTGTAGTTAACAAATACGTGAATTCCTGTCTCCCTTTCTCTGTAGCCTATTCAGCACATGTATTTTTATATGCCCTTTCTCTGTAGCCTATTCAGCACATGTATTTTTATATGCACATATAGAATCCTACCTGGTATCACACGTACATTTTTGTGACTTGGCTGACTTGGAGATACAAATTGTGAGAAAAGATCACTCCTCCTAAAAGCAGTTGGAACTGAAAATTCAACCTATGTGTGAGCTTCCTAGGAGAACAACACTGTACATAAATCCATGCTCAGTAAAATAAATTATTTTGCATCTGTGGATGTTATATATTTCATGATGAATATTGATTGGCTTATATATTGGTACTTTTTAATATCTCTGTGTGGGTTTTGGGTGTGTGTTATATATATATATATATATATATATATATATATATATATATATATATACACTCTCAAGATTTTTCAAAATATGAAATATATGTGTCTTATATACACTACCGAAATTCATTCATGTTCATGTATGTGGATTTATAATAAAAATTTCACAAGATTATTCTCAGAAGTATTCATTTACCTGAACTACATATTTGTTTTCTAGTACTTAAAACTAACTTCAGTGAATGTGCATACAAATACTAATATTTCTACAGTAATTGACCCAGTTTAACATCAATGCAATTAGATTCCTATGGGACATGGTGTGTATTTTGATGTTCATTTTTATTCAACATTGGTTCGTTAATATTTCTTCAGTTCATGCACATCATAGTATATATATTTCATCCACAAATTCACAAATTTATAGGCATTTGTTTCTCTTTCAATCACTTACTGCTTCGGAACACATGTATTCCTCCAGGTTTCTTGACTGGTCTTTTAATGAGACTTCTTTCCAAACACATTATTTTCGATTTCCATAATCACTTTTGAAGCAAATCTCACACAATCTTTATAATAAAACATAACGCAATTATACAATTAGATGTGTAACTGGTTGGAATGAATGATTGTATATCAATATAAGTTTTTGTGTATATTTTCACATATCAACTCAATCCATTATTTAAAGTGGAAACAGTTATATTATTTATTCACAGTATTGTCAATTCATGCATTAATTCTATATTCATAGACACAGAGTACAAATCTTTGTACCGCCAATAATAATTTATATATCTTCAAAATATTGCTCTCAGAAATGGTATAAGAAATACTTATGTCACCCAATCTACATATACATTTTATCACAGTAATATTCGGGACCCAAAATGCAAAGGTCAAACATATGATTGTACCAAAGCCCAAATTGAAAGTGAGCATGGATTACTAAAAACATCCATGTACATGTTGCCTAATGTTCTCAAATGTCAATCCTATTTGTGACAACATATTTTTTTCTTCCTTAGATTATATATTCAAACTCAACCCTGTTGAAAATATCTAATCCTATCACTCACTTTATACTTTTCCTGATTTCTTAATGTCTCTATTGATATCTGCTTACCGACATATTTTCCCCAGTTCATCATTGTGACTGACTCTTCACATGTGCTCACATTTAAATTCACTCTCTATCCGAAACCCTACTGCTGGAGAACTTTTGTCCAAAACCTATACTCACTCTTCTTTCTGAAACTGAATATCTTTCTAATAATTTCAACTATCCCTTTTTGACTAGAAGTTCTCTTCAACATTCCATCATCCAACGTACAAGGTCCTATGCCATTGTACTGAATTTATCTGAGACATCTCTGCAGAAAATAATTCAAATCTAAGTATCCCAATCAAGGGCCCAATGCCCTTCTGGGCTTCAAATCTTACCTACATTTCTGTTTTCATACTAATATTTCACCTATATTTTCTTGTAAATATTGCAGCTTCCCAATCATTCCTGCAGAATGATTCCTAATTCATATAAAACATGTTATTAATCCTAACCATACACTGTTCCCTCAATCTAACTTTACAGAAGATTAGAGACAGAGTTGGTCTTTCAATATAGGAATGTAGCAGATCTTCCACATGCTAAGATCCTCAAAGGTCCATACAGAAATGATCCCTGGAGAAGATGTATGCAGCTATGAAGGACCTGAGAGAGAAAAAGTCATCTCCATGTAATGGCTCACCGCTGGCTCCTAATAACCTCACAGAGTTGGCCAAAGAGACCAGATCTGAGACAGGACAGGCCATTTCTGGGAACATAGTATGGCCCACCAGTAAGAGGACACTCCGGATAGTCACAGACCTACTTGGGGGAAGGAGGTGCCTTTGTGGGTTGGGTGTGAGTTTGTGGTCTTGTCTCATTTTCTGAGAATAGGTAGGAAAGGCAGTATGTTCATTTTGGAGTGGATGGTTTCTAGAAAGTCGTTGGACAAGGAGTGTGTTTCTATGTCTGGGTATCCCACTGTGTTCGTGGATGAAGACATTAGAAAGAGCATGCATCAATGGATGTGTTCTGTCTAGTAGAAAGCTTCCCAGCATTCATCCTTCCCAATTTATAGATGGACTTGGCTTGCCTTCTGGATGGGCAACACCTACTGTCTTCCTAAGTTCCTGTTTTCTGCCTGAATTCTGGCCACTAACCATAATAGGCTCATGGTTATGTGTCCAAGATATGTACCACCTCCAAGCTCTGGGACATGGCCATGTACAGGATAGCTGAAGGGAATTGGATCATCTCAGAAAACTCAGATATCAATGTGACCAGTAAAGTCTCTGTGGAGAAACCCTGCTTTGGGCCTTTTGCATACCTATTCTTCTGTTGCACTGAATAACAGGAAGGTCTTTGATTAGGCCACGCCTTTGTGAAGCCTGAAGAAAACAGTTTTCAAATGGAAATGAATGGGCATCACCTGGGGCTCTTTGCTTAATTGTTTGGAAAGGGATGTGTCTGAATTGGCCACTTGGCCCTGTGTGAGGCTGTGGCTTAGATACTCAGCACCTAATGGACCTAAAGAAAGATCCCATGTGTGCACCCAAATCCAAAATGTCCAAAAAGCATTTATTGTGGACTATGTCTCTCGCCTTCCTCTGTAAGGTTCCTGATCTCCATCAAGTGAGAATAGGGATCCTTTGCATCAAATGAGTACTTCAAAGCCTTGCAGAGTCTAGCCCACTGGTGCTTGTGATTACTCATGACTCCAGTTCACATAAAGAATCTAAATCCCACAGTCAGTAAGCCTCAAATTGGAATTGTGGAGCAGTATTAAAGGCAGGGCTCTATGATCATTCCGTGTTCAAAGGAAGGGTGTCCAGGCAACCCTGACTTGTGACAAATGAGGTGCGAGGGTGCTTATTTTGAACACTGTGTTGGTCTGTGCCCCTCATGAAAACCTCAAGCCAGAGGTTATTATTAGTGTCTATATGGAAGAAGATGAGTGCCATGTGGGAGTCTTTTGTTTTTAATTGTGGTCATTTGTGTGGTGGTTGGAAGAGATGTCTGGTTCCACCTGGGCTTGAACTCTGGTGTGATTCCCCTTAGAGACTGAGTTGTGGAACTGTCCTCAGAGAAGTATTGCCATGAATTGTGTTGAGATTTTAGGAGGCCACACATGAGATTCGCCCTTGGAAACTGAGATCTAGGCCCAGGGTGGCTTTCCACAGAGCATAAGTAATCTCAGCCAGGATATCACACGATTTTATTGTTAAAGACTTGGCAGCCATAGTTGAGAGTCATAACACACATGGAGCTCACATTGTAGACCTCAATGAGCCTGGCTTCATGTGACCTTTTGGCCACACTTTGGGAAGCTTTGCCTGTGATAGTTCTCCATTTCTTTCATTCAAATGAGTTTCCTCGCCATTTAATGGTTCCTGAATGATTGAAAACCCACAGTGCCTCCAACTTCATCCTTAAAAAATAGCTAGATAAATACCACCAAATTTTTGAAATTCCCTTGACCAAGTGGCACTGGAGAAACTTTGGATTCTTGTTGCTGATTATGAGTATACCAGACAGTGCCTTGATTGACTTGGTTTCACGAAAATGCTGTAGAACAGAGATGCCAGTAATTTGGAGCCTGCTGAGTAGTTGGCCTAGAGCAGTGGTGGGGAGGTGTCTGAAATAACATCTGTGGTGAGGCCATGTTTATCTGCCATTGGCTTCCAAATGGCTTGTGACTGACATTTTGCATCCAGCAGACCCTTGTATGTAAAAGCATCTTGTTATATGGAGAGGTTTCAGGACAATATTCAGAATCAGGTTGCTATGGTCAATGGGGCAAGCTCTGTGTGAGAGAAGCTTGCCTGGTGCATTCTCCTGCAGACCCTGACCCACCACATGTGACAGAATTCCCTCCAGCACTTTGTCCCAGTGGAACTCCTTGTATTTCAAGAAACAGATACCAAACTCCCAGTGCAGCAGCAAGAAACACCACAAAAAGTGGAGGATGAAAAAATGGCTTTACAGTAAAGACGAGGAGACACTTAGCGCGCAGTGGCTACAGTTTACCTACAAAGAAAAAATTCAGCACTGCTGCCTCATGTTCATTGGGAAATAAGAAACAATGTCCTCCAGGTCACATAGATGCAGACCCAGTTATGATGGTCTAACTAGAATGGAAGCTAAATCTCCTGACAGCAACATATATTTCAAGTGCCCAAACTCAGAGGCAGTTTCTCAAAAGTCTTTAGGCCAGCAGAGCTCCATGTTTGTGGAGTGTTTACCCTGTCCCTTACTTTTGGAAACTCCTATACCACCTCCAAGTATATGAACTCCTGAGCATATTCCATTCCAGATATGTATTCACAGATTTTTGTAAATCATGTCCTCTAATTGTGTCTTACTTTAAGCGAAGTTGATATCAAGGCATTGTTCTGGATGAGAGTGGGAACATTTTTTTGTATCACATATTTGCATAAATATTGAATTTATTTTCCTATTTTCAATTCGAAATACTGAATCCCTGACACTAACCCAAAACCTACTAGACTCTGACTACTAATCCTAATATGATGGAGTAAAATAACCCACACAGAATAGAAATACAACCAGTTCAGAGGAGGCATGGTGTATAGTTGTACTTTCCTTTTGCATGATAAAGGGTTGGTGTTATAAATCTTGTCAATTTGTAGTTAAAATAGTTCTCTATGTGTTTTTAAAGTTAACAAATATGTGAATTCCTGTCTCCCTTTCTCTGTAGTTGATTCAGCACATGCATTTTTATATGCACATATAGAATACTACATGGTATCACACGTACATATTTGTGAGGTAACTGACTTTGCAAATACAAATTGTTAGAAGAAAACACTTCTTCTAAATGCTGTTGGAACTGAAAATTCAACCTATGGGTGAGCTTCCTAGTTGAACAACATAAATCCATATTTAGTAAAATCAATATTTTTGGATCTGTGGATGATATATATTTCATGGTGAATTTCGATTGCCATACATAATGCTACTTTGTAATGTCTGTATTTAGGTGTGTGTGTGTGTGTGTGTGTGTGTGTGTGTGTGTGTATTCACTCTGCTGATTATTCAAAATATAAAATATATGTGTCTTATTATACACTAACTAAATTCATTCATATTCATGTATTTGGATTTATAATCAACGTTTGAGAAGATTATTCTCAGAAATATTTTTCCACCTGAAATACATGTCCGTTTCCTAGTACTGAAAACTAACTTCACGGGATCATATTATGGCAGCGATGGGAGTTCATTACCCACCTGTACCGCGTCACTTTGCAGGAGAAGGACGAGTTAGAACGGCTAAAATCTATCTTATTAGAAATTTCCAGGAAAATTGGTGTGCTCCAAAACCTACAGGAAGGATTTCCATTGCACAAGGACCAGCTACGGGGACTCAAACACCAGCAATTTGTCCTCACGGAGGGTCACGCTGCTTATTTAGCAAATCGCCCCACGGCTAGTGTCTGCAATGCGCGCTGGGAAACGACGAGAGAGCAACACAAAGATACAGTCTGTGGATTATGCGGGCTCCTGCCATCTGGGCAATCACTGTGCTCAGTGCTGAATTCTGGGTTTGAAATGGGGGAAGGAAGCGGTCCAATTCGGTTTTCCACACCGGTGAGACCACAGAGGAAGATAGCGGTCACCATCTTGGAGAGCTGATGTCACCATCCCTGTTTTCGACTGATCACAGCTCATTCAGATACAGAATAGGTAATTTCAGGCTGCCATTCGCCTTCATCTTGCAGACAAATTACTCAGGGTCAGTGCTAAAGAACCCATGAAAATTGCTTCTTGGATCGTTCTCCTATCAGAACATACACCGAGCCCGGAGCGGCTGAATTCTGGGTCCCGGAACTGCTCTGGCCCAGGGCTAAAGAACCTGCGGAAACTGTTTCTTGGTCTGGGTCCTGCTGAATACTGTAGAGGTAAATGCCAACTGAGCCTTCATACACAGTGGCAACAGGATTGAGACGGGGCTTGTGAGGGCCGGTCAGGACTCACCCATTGCTTTGGTCACCCGACAAAGGGAATGAAATGCTGCCATTTACATGGGATACCAACATGGCAGACATCTGATGTGATCACAAAGCAGTGGAGGAGATAACTTCATCGATACCAGCGGCGAGAGAAATAGTTGGTCTTCTGGTAAAGAAAGTGAGTCACAAACATCTGAGTCTCTCTCATTTTGTCATCAAGCCAGAGGTGCAGAGCAGAGCTGCCGCCTGTGCCTGGAACAGGCCCAGCGACCCACCGGCGTGGTAGTCACGTCACCCCAATTGGAGTAGGGGCAGAGCAGAGCCGACACCCATGCCTGCAAGGTAGGCAGACGTACGACCGACCGGCAGAACAGGCCTAGCGGCCGGTCAGCATGGTAGACAGATCACCCCAATTGGAGGAGCAGCACAGCTGCCAACCGCACCTGCAATGGAGACTTTTCCACAATACAAGAGCAATATAAATATACAGGGGGAAAATTACAAAAACACAACAGTTTCACCAAGCAGAAAGAAACGCAAGCTGTATGAAAAGACAAGGAAAGAAAGGACCACAAGCAATGCAGGTCAACTCAACTTTCGAAGAGGTAATAGATGCAGCATATGGAATGTCAGATAAAGAATTCAGGATATACATGCTTCAGGTGATCTGGAATCTCAAGGAAGACATTAGACAGCAAAAATCAGTCAATGAAAGATCACTTCGACAATGAATTACATAAAAAAATCCAAGTAGCAAAGATCAACTATACAGGGAGATAGAGGTTATAAAAAACAAACGAACTGAAATCTTAGAAACGCAGGAAGTAATGAACCATCTTAAAAACTCAATTGAGAATACTACCATCAGAGCAGAATACTTAGAAGATAGAACATCAGACAATGAAGACAAAGTATTTCAACTCAAAAAGAACATATACAGCTCAGCAAGACTGTTAAGAAACCATGAGCAAAACTGCAAGAAATATGGGATAACATAAAGAGAATAAACATAAGAGTCATTGGGATACAGGAAAGTATAGAGGTCCAAACCAAAGGAATGAGCAATCTATTCAATGAAATAATAGGAGAAAAATTCCTAGACTTGAAGAATGAGACAAAATCCCAAATCCTAAAAGTCTACAGGACGCCAAACGTGCAAAATCATAAGAGATCCACACCTAGACACATTGTAATGAAGATACCCTACATACAGAATAAGGAGATAATTTTAAAAGCTACAAGAGAAAGGAAGCAGATTATAGTTAGTGGTAAACCAACCAGGATAACAGCTGATCTTTCAACACAGACTCTGAAAGCTAGAAGATCCTTTAATAACATATTTCAAACACTTAAAGAAAATGGTTTCCAACCAATTATCATGTATCCAGCGAAATTAAGCTTCAGATGGAAGATGAAATTAAAACCTTCCATGATAAAAAAAAGTGAAAAGAATTTGCAGCTAGAAAACCATCTCTTGAAAACATCCTCGGCAAAACATTACAGGAAGTGGAAATGGAAAATACCAATGAAAACCAACAGTGGGAGGTAGGACATTAAAGGGGGGAAAATAATCAAAGAGGAAAACAAACTATGTTTAGTAACATAAATAAACAAATATGGCTGGAAGAACAACCCATATCTCAATAATAACCAAAAATCTTAATGGCTTAAACTCACCAATTAAGAGACACAGGCTAGTAGAATGGATCACAAAACAAGAACCAACAAAATGCTCCCTACAGGAGACGCATTTTATAGGAAAAGACATACATAGACTGAGGGTGATACTTGGAAAAATCATATCACTCTTATGAACTTCGGAAACAAGCAGGAGTGTCCATACTCATATCAAATAAAATAGATTTCAAGCCAAAGTTAATCAAAAGGGATAAAGAAGGACACTACATACTACTCAAGGGAAACATACGCCAACAAGACATAACAATCATAAATATATATGCCACAAACAATGGTGCAGCTTTGTTCATCAAACAAACTCTTCTCAATTTCAAGAGTCTAATAGACCACAATACAGTAATCATGGGAGACATGAACACACCTCTCTCACCACTGGACAGATCTTCCAAACAAAAGTTGAATAAGGAAACTATAGAACTCAATAACACAATTAATAACCTAGACTTAATTGACATATATACAATATACAACCCATCATCAAGAAGTTACACTTTTTTTCTCAGCAGAACATGGATCCTTCTCAAAAATACATCATATATTATGTCATAGGGCAATTCTTAGACAATAAAAAGGAGTAGAGATAATACCATGCATTTTATCTGATCATAATGGAATGAAATTAAAAATCAACGATAAAAAAAGGAAGGAAAAATCATTCATCACTTGGAGAACGAACAATACGTTTCTGAATGATCAATGGGTTATAGAAGACATCAAGGAAGAAATTAAAAAATTCTTAGAGATAAATGAAAACACAGTCACAATATATCGGAATCTATGGGACACATTGAAAGCAGTTCCAAGAGGAAAATTCATTGCTTGAGTTCATTCCTTAGAAAAAGAAAAAACCAAAAAATAAATGATCTCATACTTCATCTCAAAATCTTAGACAAACAAGAGCAAACAACAGCAAAAGAAGTAGAAGGCAACAAATAATTAAAATCAGAGAAGAAATTAATGAAATCGAAACAAAAGAAACAATTAAAAAAATTGACAAAACAATACATTGGTTTTTTGAAAAAATAAATATAATCGACAGACCCTTAGCCATGCTAACAAAGAGAAGAAGAAAGAGAACTCAAATTACTAGCATATGAAATGAAAAAGGAAATATAACAAGAGACACTTCAGAAATACAGAAGAAAATCAGAAATTATTTTGAATTAATATACTCCAATAAAATAGAATATAGTGAAGGCATTGACAAATTTCTTAAGTCATATGATGTGCCCAGATTGAGTCAGGAGGATATAGACAACTTAAACATTCCAATATCAATTGAGGAAATAGAAGAAACCATCAAAATACTACCAACTAAGAAAAGCCCAGGACCGGATGGGTATAGAGCAGAATTATACAAAACCTTTAAAGAAGAACAAAAACCAATACTTTTCAAGGTATTTCAGGAAAAATGCAAAAATCCTCAAAAAAATTCTGGCGAATCAGACACAAAAACATATATATAAAAAAAAAATGTGCACCATAATCAAGTAGGATTCATTCCTGGGATGCAAGGCTGGTACAATATACGGAAATCAATAAATGTTATTCATCACATCAATAGACTTAAAAATAAGAACCATATGATCATCTCGAGAGATGCGGAAAAAGCATTTGACAAGGTACAGCATCACTTTACGTTCAAAACTCTAGAAAAACTAGGGATAACAGAATCATACCTCAATATTGTAAAAGCAATCTTTGCTAAGCCTCAGGCTAGCATCATTCTGAATGGAGAACAATTGAAGGCATTCCCCCTAAAATCTGGAGCAAGACAATGATGCCCTCTCTCACCCCTTCTGTTCAACATAGTTATCGAAACACTGGCCAGAGCAATTAGAAAGACTAAAGAAATTAAAGGCATTAAAATAGGAAAAGAAGAACTCCAATTATCGCTATTTGCAAAAGACATGATTCTATACCTAGCAGACCCAAAAGGGTCTACAAAGAAACTATTAGAGGTAATAAATGAATTCAGCAAAGTGGCAGGATATTAAATCACCACGCATAAATCAAAGGCATTTTTGTATATCAGCGACAAATCCTCTGAAATGGAAATGAGGACAATCACTCCATTCACAATATCATCAAAAATAAATAAAATACTTGGGAATCAACCTAACAAAAGAGGTGAAAGACATAGACAATGAAAACTACAGAACCCTAAAGAGAGAACAAGAAAAATCTTAGAAGATGGAAAAATATACCCTGTTCATGGATAAGCATAACTAACATCATCAAAATGACGATATTACCAAAAGTTCTCTATAGGTTTAATGCAATGCCAATCAAAATCTCAAGGTCATTTCTTGTAGAAATAGATAAAACAATTATGAAATTCATATGGAAAAATAAAAGACCCAGAATAGCAAAAACAGCTCTAAGCAGGAAGTGTGAATCAGGCAGTATACCGATACCAGACCTCAAACTATACTACAGATTAATAGTAACAAAAATAGCATGGTACTGGTGACAGAACAGGCGGGTGGACCAGTGATACAGAATAGAGGACACAGAAACCAATCCACAAAACTACAGCTATCTTATATTTGATAAAGGGACTAAAAGCATGCAATGGAGGAAGGATAGCATCTTCAACAAATAGTGCTGGGAAAACTGGAATTCCATATGTAACAAAATGAAACTGAATCCCCTCCTCTCACCATGCACAAGAGTTAACTCAAAATAGATCTAGGAGGTTGATATCAAATCAGAGACACTGCATCTGGTGGAAGAAAACTTTTGCCACCATCTACATACTGTGGTGTCGGGCTCCAAATTTCTCAATAGGACACCCATAGCACCAGAGTTAATCCCTAGAATCAACAAATGGGACTTACTCAAACTAAATACATTTTTCTCAGCAAAAGAAACAATAAGAGAGGTAAATAGGGGGCCTACATCCTTGGAACAAATCTTTACTCCTCACACTTCAGATAGAGCCCTAATATCCAGAGTATACAAAGAACTCAAAAAAATTAAACAATAAGAAAATGAATAACCCAATCAACAAATGGGCCAATGACCTGAACAGACACTTCTCAGAGGAGGACATACAATCAATCAATAAGTACATGAAAAAATGCTCACCATCTCTAGCAGTCAGAGAAAAGCAAAACAAACCCACCCTAAGATACCATCTCACTGCAGTAAGATCGGCAGCCATTATGAAGTCAAACGCCATCATGTGCTGTCGAGGATGTGGGGAAAAGGGCCCACCTGTACATTGCTGGTGGGACTGCAAATTGGTGCAGCCAATTTGGAAAGCAGTATGGAGATTTCTTGGAAAGCTGGGAATGGAACCACCATTTGACCTATTCCCCTTCTCGGTCTATTCCCTAAAGAACTAAAAAGAGCATGCTACAGAGATACTGATAAATCGATGTTCATAGCAGCACAATTCACAATTGCAAGACTGTGGAACCAACCTAGATTCCCTTCATTAGATGAATGGATTAAAAATGTGGCATTTATATAGAATGGCTTGTGACTCACAAGGTGCAGCCAGCAGACCCTTATATGTAAAGGCAAATTGTTATATGGTTTGGTTTCAGGTAACTGTTCAGAATCAGGTTGCTATGGACACGGGGGAAAACTATGAGAGATAGAATATTGGATGGTGCATTCTCCTGCAGAACCTGACCATACACACGTGACAGAACTCCCTCCAGCACTGTGTCCCAGTTGAACTCCTTGTATTTCGTGATGCAAATACCAAACTCCCAGTGCAGCAGCAAGAAACACCACGAAAAGTGGAGGATGACCAAATGGCTTCACAGTTCACACGGGGAGACACTTAGGTTCCAGTGTCCACAGTTTACTTAGGAAGAGAGAATTCAGCACTACGGTCTCATGTTCATTGGAAAATAAGAAACCATGTCCTCCAGGTCACATAGATGCAGACCCATCTTTGATGGTCTCACTACAAAGGAAGCTAAAGCTCCATACAACAAAATATATTTCAAGTGCCCAACCTCAGAGGGACTTTCTCAAGAAGTCTTTAGGCCAGCAAAGCTCCATGTGTGTGGACTGTTTAAACTTTCCCTTACTTTTGGAAACTCCTTTACCACCTCCAATTTTTTGAACTACTGAGTATATTTTATTCCACATATGAATTCACAGATTTTCTAACTCTTCTCCTCTAATTGTGTTTTACTAGGGTCGAAGGTAATGACAAGGCATTGTTCTTGATGAGAGTTGGAAGATTTTTGTGTAGCATATGTTTGCGTACACATTGGATTCATTTTCCTATTTTCCATCCAAAATACTGAATCTCTGACACTATCCCATACCCTACTAGACTTTGACGATTAATCCTAATATGGTGAAGAAAAATAACCCAAAGAGAATAGAAATACAAGCAGTTCAGAGGAGGCATGGTGTATACTAGGTCTTGCCTTTTGCATGATAAAGGGTAGGTATTATAAAAATTGTCAATTTTTAATTGAAATAGTTCTACATGTGTTTTTAAAGGTAACGAATATGTGACTCCCTGTTTCCTTTTCTCTGTAGCCTATTCAGCACATGTGTTTTTATACGCACATATAGAATCCTACCTGGTATCACACAGAATTTCTTTTGAGGCTACTGACTTGGAAGATAAAAATTGTGAGTAGAGATCATTCCTCCTAAACGCTGTTGAAACTGAAAATTCAACCTATGTCAGCTTCCTAGTAGAACAACATTATACATGAATCCATGTTAAGCAAAATGAATATTTTTCGATATGTGGATTATATATATTTCATGATGAAATGCGATTGGCATATATATTGCTACTTTTAATGTCTGTGCATGTGTCTGTGTGTGTGTGTGTGTGTGTGTGTGTGACTCTCCAAGTTTTTTAAAATATGAAATATATGTGTATTATATAAACTCCCTAAATTCATTCATGTTCATGTATGTGGATTTATAATCAACTTTTCAGAAGATTATTCTCAGAAATATTCATCCACCTTGAATACATATTTGTTTCCCATTACTGAAATCTGACTTCAGTTAATGGTTCATACAAATCCTAACATTTCTACATTAACTGACCCAGTTTAACATCAATGCAAGTAGATTCCTATGGGACATGATGTCTATTTTGAACTTCATTTCTATTCAACACTGCTACATTACTATTTCTTCACGTTTAGCCCATCATAGCATATATATTTCATCCACAAGTTCACAAATTTAGAGGCATTTGGTTCACTTTAAATCCCTTCCTGCTTTAGAACACATGTATTCCTCCAGGTTTCTTGACTGATTTTTTGAGACTTCTTTCCAAACACATTATTTTCGATTTCCATAATCCTTTTGAAGAAAATCAGACACACCCTTCATGATAAACCATAACCTAATATTACCATTAGATGTATAACTGGTTGGAATGAATGATTTTATATCAATATTAGATTTCCTGTATATTTTCAGATATCAATTAAATGAATTATTTAAAGTGGAACCAGTTATATTATTTATTCACAGTATGGTCTATTCATGCATTATCTCTATATTCACAGACACAGCGTACACCTCTTTGTACCCCCAATACTAATTTATACGTCTTCTCAATATTGCTCCCGGAAATGGTGGAAGAAATACTCATGTCACCTGATCTACATATACATTTTATCACAGTAATATTCTTGACAAAACTGCAAAGGTCACACTTATGATTTTACAAAGCCTAAATGGAAAGTGAACATGGATTACTAAAAACATCCATGTCCATGTTGCCTAATGCTCTCAAATGTCATTCTTTGGTGACTACATATTTGTTTCTTCCTAAGATTATATATTCAAACTCAATCCTGTTGAAAATGTCTAATCCTAACAATCACTTTGTACTTTGCCTAATTTAATATTGTCTTCCTTGATATTTGCTTTCCTACATTTTTTCCCTAGTTCATCATTGTGAATGACTCTTCACATGTGCTGACATTGGCATTCACTATCTAATCGAAACCCTGTTGCTAAAGAATTTTTTTTTTCTAAATTCTATACTCACACTTCTTCCGAAAACTACCGACTGTCTTTCTAATCTTACCGACTATCCCTTTTGGAGTTGATATTCCCTTCTAAATTCAATCATCCAAGGTACAAAGTCTTATGCCATTGTATATTGATTTATCCAAGAAATCTCTGCTGAAGGTAATTCAATGCTAAGTATCCCAATCAAGGGCCCAATTCCCTTCTGGGCTTCAAATCTTACCTAGATTTCTATTTTCATACATATATTTCACCTCTATGTTCTTATAAATATAGCAGATTCCCAATATCATTATTCATCCCTCAGAATAATTCCTAACCCAAATTGAACAAGTTATTAATGCTAACCATACACTGTTCCCTCAATCTAACTTTACAGAAGAGCGGGACAGAGTTGGTCTTACAATACAGGAATATAGGGGATCTTCCACCTGCTGAGAACCTCAAAGGTCCATGCAGATATGACCCCTGGAGAAGATCTAGGCAGATATGAAGGACCAAACAAGGCCTGTGTGGAGAGCTGTTCCCGGGTGCCTATGGTTGATATACCATTCTAACTTGTGAAAGTGTCACATGAAGTAGGGGTAGACACCAGCACTTGTCCCCGTTGAACTCCTTGTATTTAGTTAAGCAAATACCAAACTCCCAGTGCAGCAGCAAGAAACACCACGAAAATGGAGAATGAACAAATGGCTTCACAGTCCACATGGGGAGACACTTAGCCCCCAGTGGCCACAGTTTACCTACAAAGAGGGAACTCAGTACTGCTGCCATATGTTCATTATAAAATAAGATACCATGTCCTCCAGGTCACATAGATGCACACCCAGCTTTGATGGTCTCACTACAAAAGAAGCTATAGCTCCAGACAACAATATAAATTTAAGTGCCCAACCTCTTAGCCAGTTTCTCAAGAAGTCTTTAGGCCAGCAGAGCTCCATGTTTGTGTTGTGTTTACAATGTCCCTTACTTTGAGAAACTCCTCCACCATATCCAAGGTTGTGAACTCCTGAGAATTTCCCATTCCAGATTGGATTTATTTTGCAATTTTCCATTCTACAGTACCTGACCTAGGTTTACATCAATGCAAGTAGATTCCTATGGAACATGATGTGTATTTTGAAGTTCATTTTTATTCAACACTGTTACATTACTATTTCTTCAGTTTATGCACATAATAGGATATATATTTATTCCACAAGTTAGGAAGTTTATAGGCATTTGGTTCACTTTCAATCACTTTCTGCTTCAGAACACATGTATTCCTCCATGTTTCTTGACTGGTCTTCTCATGAGACTTCTTTCCAAACACATTATTTTCTATTTCCGTAATCACTTTTGAAACAAAACTCACACACCCTTCATTATAAACCGTAACTCTAAGATTACCATTAGATGTATAACTCTTTGGAATGAATGATTGTATATCAATATAAGATTTCCTATATATTTTCAGATATCAATTCAATCCATTATTTAATTGGAACCAGTTATATTTTTTCCCAGTATGATCTATATATGCATAATCTCTATATTCATAGACACAGCATACGCCTCTTTGTACCCCCAATACTAATTTATTCGTCTTCACAATATTGCTCCCGGAAATGGTGGAAGAAATACGCATGCCACCTGATCTACATATACATTTTATTACAGTAATATTCTGGACACCAAATGCAAAGGTCACACTTATTATTGTACCAAAGCCTAAATGGAAAGTGAGCATGGATTACTAAAAACATCCATGTCCACATTGCCTAATTCTCTCAAATGTCAATCCTATTCGTGACTACATATATGTTTCTTGCTAAGATTATATATTCAACCTGAACCCTTTGAAAAAGTCTAATCCTATCACTTTATAGTTTGCCTGATTTTGTAATGTCTCTATTGATATCTGCTTTCCTACATATTTCCCAAGTTCATCATTGTGATTGACTATTCACATGTGCTGACAAATATTCACTCTCTAACCAAAACCCTATTGCTAAAGAACTTTTGTTTCAAATACTATACTCACTCTTCTTCCTATACCTACCAACTATCTTCCTAATCCTACCGACTATCCCTGTTTGACTCGATGTTCTCTTGTACATTCAATCATCCAAGGTAGAAGATCCTATGCCATTGATTATAGATTCATCTTAGACATCTGTGCATAACATAATTCAATGCTAATTATCCCAGTCAAGGTCCCAATGCCATTCTGGGCTTCGAATCTAAACTAGATTTCTGTTTTCATAATTATATTTCACCTCTATATTCTTTTAAATATTTTAGGTTCCAAATACCATCATTCATCCAGCAGAATGATTTCTAACCCAAATCAAACATGTTGTTAACCTTAACCATTCACTGTTCCATCAATCTAACTTTACAGAAGAGCAGGGATAGAGTTGTATGAGATCTTTCACCTGATGAAAACCTCAAAGGTACATTCATAAATGATCTCTGAAGAACATGAAGGCAGCTATAAAAGACCTGAGAGAGCAAAAGTCATCTTCAATGGCAAACAACCTGGTCAGGATGAAGGGTTCTGACTGAATCAGCCTCTCTCTTCTTAATGTAGAGAAAATGGACCAAACCCAGCCTGTGTGGGTAGCTGTCCCAGGGCGCCTATGATTGATATACCGTTCTATCTTGTGAAAGTGTAACAGGAAGTAGGGGCAGCCTCCTTCTCATGTGACACTTGGAAGCCACTGGTAGGACAAAGTGGTTGCCAAGGCAGTAACCTCATTCAGTTCCTGAAGGAAGTGACCTCACCTCACTTCCTTGGTGATTAAAATCTCTGAACTTGGGATTCATGAAGCCAGTCACCCATAGCCAGTCCCAGTCCCAGTCCCAGTGGTCACACTTGTTTGGATTTACCAAAGACAGAGTCAGTCTTTCTTGGTAACTACTGATGTGAGGATGGCCAAATGCCAGGAAAGCTTTAAAGAGGAGCCGTTTCTGAGAAAGCAGGTAGTGGCTCACCTCTGGCTCCTGACACCTTCACAGAGTTAGCCAAGGAGACCAGATCTGACACAGGTCAGGCCATTTCAGGGGAACATAGTATGGTCCACCAGTCAGAGGACACTCTGGATATTCACAGACCTACTTGAGTTAAGGAGGTGCCTTTGTCGGTGTGGGTGTGAGTTTGTGGTTTTGTCTCATGTTCTGAGAATAGGTAGGAAAGGCAGTTTGTTTGGATTGGAGTGGACTGTTTCTAGTAAGTCGTTAGACAAGGCGAGTGCTTCTATGTCTGTGTTTCCCACTCTGTCCGTGGTTGTAGACATTAGAAAAGAGAATGCATCAAGGATGTGTCCTGTCTAGTAGAATGCTTCCCAGCATTCTTCCTGCCCGATTTAGGAATGGACTGTGGCTCGCCTTATGCATGGGAAACACCTACTAACTTTCTAAGTTCCTGTTTTCTTCCTGAATTCCGGCAAACCTCAAGAATAGGCCCATGGTTTTGAGTCCAAGATGTGTACCACCTCCAAGCTCTGTGACATGGCCATGTGCTTGATAGCTGTAGGGAATGGGAACATCTTAGAAAACTCAAATATCTGTGTGACCAGTAAACTCTCAGTGGAGAAACCCTGCTTTGGTTCATTTGCATACTTATGGTTATGTTGCCCTGAATGTCAAGAAGGTCTTTGCCTCAGGCCACCCCTTTGTGAAGCCTGAAGAAAACTGTTTTCAAATGGAAATAAATGGGCATAACATGTGGCTCTTTGCTTAATTGCTTTGAAAAGGGACGTGTCCGAATCAGCCTTTTGGGCCTTTGTGAGGTTGTGGCTTAGATTCTCAGCACATGGTAGATCTAAAGATAGATTCCATTTGTGCAATCAAAACCAAAATGGCAAAAAATCACTCATTGTGGATGAGTCTCTTGCCTTCCTCTGTTAGGTTCTTACCTCCATCAAGTGTGAATAGGAGTCCTTTAGGTCAAATGAGTTCTTCAAATCCCTGCAGAGGTGCTTGTGTTTTCTCAAGATTCCATATCACATAAAGAATCTATACCTGAGAGTCAGTAGGCCTCAAATTGGAGAAGGAGAGCAGTATTAATGGTAGGCCTATTTGATCACTCCTGGTTCACAGGAAGGGTGTCCATGTCACCCTCACTTTAGGCAAATGAGGGGCAAGCGACATTATTTTGGACACTCTCTTGGGATGCATCCTGCATGGTAACCTCCAGCCAGAGGTTAAGATGAATGTCTATATTTAAGAAGATGAGGGCCATGTGGGTGTCTTTTGGTTTTAATTGTGGTCATTCTTGTGGCAGTTGGAAGAGATGACTGGATCCACCTGGGCTTGAACTCTGGTGTCATTCCAATTAGAGCCTGAGTTCTGGAACACATATCAAAGAAGAATTGCCATAAATTGTGTGGGGATTTTAAGAGGCCACGCATGAGAGTCGCCCTTGGAAACTGAGATCTATGCCCACGTTGGCTTTCCACAGAGCACTGGGAATCTCAGACAGGATATCACATGATTTAATTCTGAAAGACTTGGCAGCCATATTTGATAGTCAAAAAACACATGGACCTCAATTTTAGACCTCAATGGGCGTGGCTTCATGTGACCTTTTGGCCACTCTTTGGGAAGCCTTGCCTTTGAGAGTTCTCCAGAGCTTTCATTGAAATGATCTTCCTCAACATTGAATGATTCCTGAATGAATTGAAATAAACAGTGCCTCCAACTTCATCCTTGAAAATTGGCTAGATAAATACCATGAAATTTTTAAAATTCCAATGACCAGGTGGCACTGAAGAACCTTTGGATGTCCTGTTGCTGATCATGAGTGTACCAGACAGTGCCTTGATTAACAGGCTTTCATGAATATGGTGTAGAACAGAGATGCCAGTAATTTGGAGCCTGCAGAATAGTGGGCCTAGAGCAGAGGTGATTAAGTGTGTGATAAAACATCTGTGGTGGGGTCATGTGGATCTGCCATTGTCTTCCAAATGGCTTGTGACTGACATGGTGCAGCCAGCAGAACATTGTATGTAAATGCATCATGTTATATGGAGAGGTTTAAGGGCAATGTTCAGAATCAGGTTGCTATGGTCACGGAGGCAACCTATGTGGTATACAAGTCCTGTTGGTGCATTCTCCTGCAGTCCCTGACCCACCATATGTGACAGAACTCCCTCCAGGACTGTGGTCAAGTTTAACTCCTTGTATTTCATGAAGCAAATACAAAACTCTCAGTGCAGCAGGAGACACTATAAAAAGTGGAGGATGATGAAATGGCTTCACAGTCCACATGGGGAGACACATAGCCCCCAGTGGCCATAGTTCACCTACAAAGAGAGAATTCAGCACTACTGCTTCATGTTCTTTGGAAAATTATAAACCATGTCCTCCAGGTCACAGAGATGCATAAAGACGTTTGATGGTCTTACTAGAAAAAAAGCTAAAGTTCCTGAAAACTACATATATTTCAACTGTCCATCTTAGAGGCAGTTTCTCCAGACGTCTTTAGGCTGGCAAATCTTCATGTTTGTGGAGTTTTTACATTGTCCCTTACTTTTGGAAACTCCCCTACCATCTCCAAGGTTGTGAAATCCGGAGCAGTTTTCATTTCAGGTATGAATTCAAAGATTTTCTAACTCTTTTTCTCTAATTGTGTCTTACTTGGGGTGAAGGTAATGTCAAGTTATTGTTCTAAATGAGAGTGGGAAAATTTTTGTGTAACACTAATTTGCATACACATTGATCCATTTCCAATTTTCCATTCGAAATAATGAATCCCTGACAGTAACTCATACCCTACTATACTCTGACTACTAATCTTAATATGATGAAGAATAGTACCCAAATAGAATAAAAATACAAGCAGTTCAGAGGAGGCATGCTGTACAGTTGGACTTCCCTTTTGCATGATTAAGGGTAGGTGTTATAAATCTACTCAATTTTTAATTGAAATAGTCCTCCATGTGTTTATAAAGTTCACAAATATGTGAATTCCTGTCTCCCTTTCTCTGTAGCCTACTCAGCACATGTATTTTTATATGCACATACAGAATCCTACC
Source organism: Callospermophilus lateralis (assembly GCF_048772815.1). Lineage (NCBI taxonomy): Eukaryota > Metazoa > Chordata > Mammalia > Rodentia > Sciuridae > Callospermophilus > Callospermophilus lateralis. The sequence goes on along the minus strand of NW_027514780.1, from coordinate 373,658 downwards.
TGGTATCACACGTACATTTTCATGAGTTGGCTGAATTGGCAGATACAAATTGTGAGAAGAGATCAGTCCTCCTAAACGCTGTGGAAACTGAAAATTCAAACTATGTTTAAGCTTCCCAGTAGAACAATATTATACATAAATCCATGTTCAGTATAATAAATATTTTGCATCTTTGAATGATATATATTACATGATGAATTACGATTAGCATATATATTGATACTTTTTAATGTATATTTGTGTTTATTTAATATATATATATATATATATATATATATATATATATATATATATATATATACACTCCAGATTTCTCAAAATATGAAAGGTATGTGACTTATACACACTCTGTAAATTCATTCATGTTCATGTATATAAATTTATAATCAACTTTTCAGAAGATAATTCTCAGAAATATTCATCCACCTGAAATACATATTTATTTCCCAGTACTGAAAACTAATTTCAATCAATGCTGTTTACAAATCCTAATATTTCTACAGTAACTGACCCAGTTTAACATCAATGCCAGTAGATTCCTATGGGACATGATGTCTATATTGACCTTCATTTTAATCCAACACTGGTACATTACTATTTCTTCAGTTTTTGCACATCATAGGATATGTATTTCTTCCACAAGTTTAAAATATATAGGAATTTGTTTCACTTTCAAACACTTCTTGCTTCAGAACACATGTATTCCTCCATGTTACTTGACTGGTCTTTTCATGAGACTTCTTTCCAAATACATTATTTTCAATTTCCATAATCAATTTCGAAGCTAAACTCACACACTCTTCATGATGAACCATAACATTAATATTAACGTTAGATGTATAACTGGTTGGAATGAATAATTGTATATCAATATAAGATTTCCTCTATATGTTCACGATTCAATTCAATCCATTATTTAAAGTTGGAACCAGTTATGCTTTTTATTCACAGTATTGTCTATTAATGCATTATCTCTATATTAATAGATACAGTGTACTCTTCTTTGTCCCTTCAATACTAATTTATACGTCTTCAAAATATTACTCCCGGAAATGTTGGAAGAAATACTCATGTCACCTTATCTATATATAGATTTTATCACAGGAATATTCTGGACACAAAAAACGAAGGTCACACTCATGATTGTATCAAAGCCTAAATGCCAAGGGAGCGTGGATTACTAAAAAGAACCATGTCCAGGTTGCCTAATGCTCTCAAATGTAAATCAAATTGGTGACTGCATATTTGTTTCTTCCTAAGATTATATATTCAACCTCAACCATGTTGAAAATGTCTAATCCTATCACTCACTTCATACTTTGCCTGATTTGGTAATATCTTTATTGATACCTGCTTTCATACATATTTCCCCCAGTTCATCATTGTGACTGACACTTCACATATGCTGACATTTACATTCACTCTCTACCCGAAACCCTATTGCTAAAGAACTTTTGGTCCAAATCCTATACTCACTCTTCTTTCTAAACCTACTGACTATCTTCCTAATGCTACTGACTATAGTTTTTTGACTCGATGTTCTCTTCGACAATCAATTATCCAAGGTATAAGGTCCTATGCCATTGTATATCAATTTATCTGAGACACATGTGCAGAACATAATTCAAACCTAAGTATCCCACTCAAGGGCCCAGTTCCCTTCTGGCTTCCAATCTTACCTAGATTTCTGTTTTTATACTTATATTTTACCTATATATTTTTGTAAATATCACAGGCTCCCAATACCATTATTCATCCGGCAAAAAGATTCCTAACGCAAATCAAACATGTTATTAACCCTAAACATACACTTTTCCCTCAATCTAACTTTACAGAAGAGGAGGGACAGAGTTGGTCTTACAATACAGGAATGTAGGGGATCTTCCACCTGCTGAGAACATCAAAAGTATATGCAGAAATGATCCCCTGAGATGATGAAGGAAGCTATGAAGGACCTGAGAGAGCAAAAGACATCTTCCATGGCAAACTATCTGGTCAGGATGAAGGGATGTGTCTGAATCAGCCTCTACCTTCTTAATGTAGAGAAGATGGACCAAACCAGGCCTGTGTGGAGAGCTGTTCTCAGGTACCTATGGTTGGTATACCATTCTAACTGTGAAAGTGTGACAGGAAGTAGGGACAGCCTCCATCTCATGGGACCCTTAGAAGTAACTGTTAGGACAAAGTGGTTGCCAAGTCAGTGACCTCTTTCAGTTCCTGAAGGAAATGACCTCACCTCACTGCCTTGGTGATGGAACTCTCTGGACGTTTGATCCTGGAAGACAGGCACCAAGAGCCAGTCACAGTCCCAGTCCCAGTGGTCTCACTTGTTTTGATTTACCAAGAACAGAGTCAGTCTTTCTTAGTACCTACTGATGTGATGATGGCCAAATGATAGGAAAGCTCTGAAGAGGAGCTTTTCCTGGGAAAGCAGGTAGTGGCTCACCCATGGCTCCTAACAACTTCAAAGTGTTGGCCAAGGAGACCAGATCTGATACAGGACAGGCCATTTTGGGGGAACATACAATGGCCCACCATTCTGAGGACACTATGGATAGTCACAGACTTACTTGAGCAAAGGAGGTGCCTTTGAGTGTGTGTGTGTGGGTTTGTGGTTTTGTCTCATGTTCTGAGAATAGGTAGGAAAGGCTCTTTGTTTGGATTGGTGTGGACTGTTTCCAGTAAGTCGTTTGACAAGGCGAGTGCTTCTATGTCTGTGTATCCCACTCTGTCCGTGATTGTAGACATTAGAAAAGAGAATGCATCAATGGATGTGTCCTGTCTAGTAGAAAGCTTCCAAGCATTCATCCTGCCCAATTTACAAATGGACTGCAGCTTGTCTTATTGAAGGGCAACATCTGCTCTCAGTAGTTTCTGTTTTCTTCCTGAATTCTGGAAACTCTCCAGAATAGCTTCATGGTTTTGTGTCCAAGATATGTACCACCTCCAAGCTCTGTGAAATGGTGATGTACTGGATAGCTGAAGGGAATGGCGAGAATCTAAGAAAACTCAGATATCAGTGGGACCAGAAAAGTCTCAGTGGAGAAACCCTTCTTTGGGCCTTTTGCTTACCTATTGTTCTGTTGCCCTGAATTTCAGGAAGGTCTTTACCTCAGGACACTAATTTGTGAAGCCTGAAGAAAACTGTTTTCAAATGGAAATTAATGGGCATCACCTGTGGCTCTTTGCTTAATTGCTTTGGAAATGGATGTTTCTGAAACAGCCTCTTGGCCCTGTGTGAGGCTATGGTTAGATACTCAGCACCTTATACATCCCACGTGTTCATCCAAAACCAAAATGGCCAAAAGAGCAGTTTTTGTGGATGAAGTCTCTCCCTACCTCTGTAAGGTTCCTGACCTCTATCAAGTGAGAATAGGGTGCCTTTGGGTCAAATGAGTTCTTCAAAGCCCTTCAGAGGCTAGCCCATAGGTGATTCCAATGATTCCAATTCACATGAAGAATCTAAACCCCACAGTCAGTAGTCCTCAAATTGGAGAAGCAGAGCAGTATTAACGGCAGGCCTATTTGATAAGTCATGGTTCACAGGAAGGTGTTCAGGCCACCCCAACGTTAAGCAAATGAGGGGCAAGGGAGCTTATTTTGGACACTGTCTTGGGCTGTGCCCCTCATGGAAACCTCCAGCCAGAGGTTAAAATGAGTATCTATATGGAAGAAGATAACGGCCATGTGGAAGTGTTCTGGTTTTAATTGTGGTTATTAGTGTGGTTGTTGAAAAATATGACTGGCTCCACCTGGTCTTGAATTCTAGTGTGATTCCCCTTAGAGACTGAGTTCTGGAACTGATCTCAGAGAGGTATTGCCATGAGTTTTGTTGGGATTTTAGGAGGCCATGCATGAGAGTCACCCTTGGAAACTGAGATCTCTGCCCAGGAAGGCTTTCCACAGAGCACAGGGAATCTCAGCCAGGTTATCACATAATTTTTTTCTGAAAGAATTAGCACCCATAGTTGAGAGTCAAAACACGCAAGGATTTTACATTGTAGACCTCAATATGCCTGGCTTTATGTGACCATTTGGCAACTCTTTGGGAAGCCTTGCCTGTGAGAGTCTTCCAGAGCTTTCATTGAAATGGGCTTCCTCACTATTTAATGGTTACTGAATTAAATGAAACCCTCAGTGCCTCCAACTTCAACCTTAAAAAATGGGCTCGATAAATACCATGAAATTTTTGAAATTCCCATTACCAGGTGGCACTGGAAAACCATTGGAGATCCTGTTGCTGATCATGAGTGTACGAGAAAGTGCCTTGATTGACTGGGTTTCACAAAAATGGTGTAGAACAGAGATGCCAGTAAGTTGGAACCTGCTGAGTAGTGGGCCTGCAGCAAAGGTGGGTAGGTGTGAGATAAACCATCTCTGGTGGTTTCATGTGGATTGGCCATTGGCTTTCAAATGGCTTGTGACTGACATGATGCAGCCAGCAGACCCTTATATGTAAAGGCATCTTGTTATATGGATAGGTTTCTGGGCAATGTTCAGAATCAGGTTGATATGGTCAAGGGGGCAAGCTATGTTGGACATAAGCCTGGTTGGTGCATTCTCCTGGAGACCCTGTCCCACCACACGTGACAGAACTCCCTCCAGCACTGTGTCCCAGTTAAACTCCTTGTATTTCATTAAGCCAATACCAAACTCCCAGTGCAGCAGCAAGAATCACCACGAAAAGTAGAGTATGACCAAATGGCTTCACAGTCCACACGGAGAGACACTTATCCCCCAGTTGCCACAGTTTACCCACAAAGTGAGAATTCAGCACTGCTGCCTCATTTTAATTGGAAAATAAGATACCATGTCCTCCAGGTCACATTGATGTTGACCCAGTTTTGATGGTCTCACTACATAGGATGCTAAAGCTACCGAAAACAACATACATTTTAAGTGTCCCAACTCAGAGGCAGTATCTCAAGAAGTCTTTAGGCCTGCAGAGCTCCATGTTGTGGAGTGTTTACCTTGTCTTTTACTTTTGGAAACTCATCTACCACCTCCAAGGTTGTGAACTCCTCAGCATATTCCATTCCGGGTATGTATTCACAGATTTTCTAACTCTTATCCTCTAATTGTGTATTTCTTCCAGTGAGGGTAATATCAAGGGATTGTTTTTAATGTGAGTGGGAAGATTTTTGTGTAGCACATATTTGCAAACACATTGGGTTTACTTTCCTATTTTCCATTTGAAATACTGAATCTCTGACACTAACCCATACCCTACTAGACTCTGACTACTAATCCTTATATGATGGAGAATAGTAACCCAAAAAGAATACAAATACCAGCAATTCAGAGAAGGCATGGTATGTAGTTGGACATCCCTTAATGTTTATTGACATAGTTCTCCATGTGTTTTTAAAATTAACAAATATGTGAATTCCTCTCTCCCTTTTTCTGTAGCCTATTAAGCACATGTATTTTTATATGCACAAATAGAATCCTACCTGGTATCACATGTACATTCTTCTGAGGTGGCTGACATGGCAGATAAAAATTGTGAGAAGAGATCACTCCTCCTAACCTCTGTTGGAACAGAAAATTCAACCTATGGGTGAGCTTCCTAGTTGACCAACATTATGCATAAACCCATTTTCAGTAAAATGTATATTTTTGGATAAGTGGATGTTATATATTTAATGATGAATTTCGATTGGCATATATATTGCTACTTTTTAATGTCTCGGTGTGTGTGTTTGTGTGTGTGTGTGTATATATATATATATATATATATATATATATATATATATACTCTCCCGATTTTTCAAAATATGAAATATATGTGTCTTATTATACACTTCCTAAAATTATTCATATTCATGTATGAGGATTTATAATGAACTTTTCACAAGATTATTCTCAGAAATATTCATCCACCTGAAATACATATTTGTTTCTTAATACTGAAAACTAACTTCAGTGAATGGTGCATACAAATCATAATATTTTGACATTGCAAGATGGCCGCAAATAGAGAGCATCATACCCAGTGTACCGCGCCACTGCGCAGGTGACTAACGACTAAGAACGACAAAAAACTATCTTGTTAGGAACTTACAGCAAAATGGGGGTGCACTGAAACCTAGAAGAAGGATTTCTAGCACTGAGGTCCGGTAAATGAGTCTCAAACATGAGCCAACTCTGCAACCGGAGATCCTGTCTGACTGATCCGCGCTACCCGTCCAGTGGCTACAGACAGCAGGGCACCACCGAGATGCGATCAATAATCACGGAGAAACGTTGATGCAGATTCTGTGGAATTCTGCCAGTAGAGTCCCCACTGAGCCCTGGGCTGAGTTTAGGGTTTCAGATGGGGAAGGAAGTGGTACAGTTCTAACCCCCACAATAGAAACTCCACGAAGGAAACCAACGGCCACCATCTTGGTGAGCTGAAGTAACGACAGCCACTCCCCTACAGATTGCAACAATAAAATGTTGTTATTCTGTTACTGTTACTCAGCTCATCTCCCATACTTCGGGGAATTTGCATCAAATCTCTCCTAGGCTTTCTGGGGGAGAGATTATCAGAGGGAGCCTGCATAAAGATAGGGGAAAACTAGAGGCACCTGACTTTCAACTCCCCCTCCCATCAGTGGTGAAAAAAAACCTGTCTAGCCAGCGCTGAGAGAGGGGCAAGCGGAAAAAAAAAATCAAAACAATAGAGTGCCGGGGTTCCCAATAGCCAACTGTGCAATCAGAGATCCGGGCTGATTGAATCATGCAGCCAGGCCTGCTGTTTCAGATGGCGGGGCACCACCGAGAAGTGACCTGAAGCAGGGAGAAATGTTGCTGCGGATTCTGTGGAATCCTGCCGGCTGAGCTCCCACTGATCCCTGGGCTGAGTTTGGGAATTCAGACAGGGAAGAAAGTGGTATAGTTCTATCCCCCACAAAAGAAACTCCACCAAGGAAACAAGCGGCCACCATCTTTGAGATCTGAAGTAACCACCGCCCCTCTCCAATAGACTGCAACAATAAAACAGATGTGTGTTACTCAGCTCATCTCTCATACAGCGGGGAATTCACATAAAATGTCTCCTAGGCTTTCCGGGGGAGGGTTAATCAGAGCAAGCCTGCATAAAGACGCAAGAAAAAATAGAGACACCTGATTTTCGACTCCCCCTACCATCAGTGGCCATAACGAAACGTGTATAGCCAGTGCTGGGGGAGGGGCAAGTGGAAAAAATCAAAACAATAGAGTGTCTGGGTTCCCAAAAGACACCCTCCACACCCAACAAACGGCAGGCACAGAGTACAGTTTGAACTGCCGAGAGGCATCACTCAGGGGAAATCTGGTCTAGAAAAAGAAACCAGGACAAGCAGGAGAAACCAAAGGACTAGAAGGCAGGCCCTTGTGACTGGGCGGCTGGAGACCGCAGGCCTGCACGTGACATTCCACCCACTGCCTGAGTGACTGGGGGGCTGAGGGATGCCCGCCCACCGGCAACCGAGCGTGAGACTGCGTGGCTAGAGATTGCCAACCCAACGGCGACAGCCCACCTGCTGCCCACGTGATTGGGCGGCTGGAGACCGCCTGCCCGCTGGCGACCAACCGCGCAATTGGGCGGCTGGAGACCGCCCGCCTGCCAGTGACCCAGAGCTGAAACAAACCAGAGACAGTCAAGTCCCACCCCCCAATTCGAACACCTCGGCAAGGAGCCTGGGGCCGGCCAAAGCAGAGAGGTGACATCACTGGAGCTCGGCCTTCGGAATTACTTCCAAGCGGAATCCACTTTAGCAGGCATAGTTTACCAACACAAAGGAGAGACAACAGAGATATACAACACCAAAACAAATCTAAAGAATAAAGCAGATACAAAGCAATCAAATAGAGCTGGAAAGTAACGTGAACATCATGAAAAAACAAGGGCAAAAAAGAAGTACAAACAATGCAGGACAACTTAAATCTACAGGAGGACCTTGAAGCATCAGAAACAGGGATAGGGAAAGAACTCAAGGCATACCGAACTCAGATGGAAAGGAATATTAGAGAAGACATGAGGCAGCAAGTCCAAGCAATAAAAGTATATTTTGAAAATGAATTAAACAAACAAATTCAAATGGCAAAGAATGAGCATTACCAGGAGATAGAGATCTTAAAAAAAATATTAAACAGTAATCCTAGAAATGCAGGAAAATATAAACCAAATTAAAAACTCAAACGAGAATATTACAAATAGACTAGATCAAGTAGAAGTCAGAACATCAGATAATGAAGACAAAGTTTATCAACTTGAAAAGAATTGAGTAAACACAGAAAAGATGCTTAAATCCCACCAGGAATTTATTCAAAAGATATGGGATGTCATAAAAAAACAAAAAACAAATTTAAGAGTCATCAGGATAGAAGAAGGCATAGAGATTCAAACCAAAGGAATGGACAACATATTAAATGAAATAATTCTATAAAACTTCCCAGAGATGAATGATGGATTGGATTGCCAATTCCTGGAAGCCTACAGGACCCCAAAAATTCAAAACCAAAATAGACCAACTCCAAGACATATAATTATGAAGATAGCCAACATACAGAACAAGGAGAGAATATTAAAAGCTATAAGAGAAAGGAGGCAGATTACATTCAGGGGTAAACCAATTAGGTTAACAACTGATTTTTCATCACATTCTTTGAAAGTGAGAAGATCCTGGAACAGTGTAATTCAAATGCTGAAAAAAAAAAAAGAATTCCAACCAAGAATACCATATAAAGAAAAGTTAAGCTTCAGATTTGACAATGAAATTAAAGTCTTTCACGATAAACAAAAGCTAAAACAATTCTCAGCCAGAAAACCAGCACTGCAAAGCATTTTGTGCAAAATACTACAAGAAGAAGAGTTAAAAAATAGTGCCCAAAACTAACAGTGGGAAGTATCTCAGTAAAGCGGGAGGAAAGTAACCAAAAAAGTAAAAACTATCCAAACTAAAATATAATAAATAAATAAACATGACTGGAAGTACAAATCATATTTCAATTGTAACCTTAAATGTTAATGGCCTAAATTCACTAATCAAGAGACATGTGCTAGTGACCTGGATCAAAAAAACAAATCCAACAATATTCTGCCTTCAGGAGACTCATATGATAGGAAAAGACATACACAGGCTGAAGGTAAAAGGTTGGGAAAAATCATAACACTCACATGGCCCTCGGAAGCAAGAAGGATTTGCCATACTCATATGGAATAATATCAACTTCAAACCTAAGTTAATCAAAAGGGATAAAGAATGACACTATATTCTGTTAAAAGGAATCATCCACCAACAAGAAAAAAACAATTATCAATTTGTATGCACCAAGCAATGGAGGTGCAACGTTCATAAAACAAACTCTCCTCAAGTTCAAGAGTCAAATAGACTACAACACAATAATTATGGGTGACTTCAACACACCACTCTCGGCATTAGAGAGATCCTCTAGACAAAAACTGAATAAAGAAACTATAGAACTCAACAGCACAATCAATAACCTAGACTTAACCGACATATATAGAATATATCAACCATCATCAAGTGGATACATGTTCTTCTCAGCAGCACATGGATCCTACTCAAAGATACACCATATATTATGCCATAGGGCAATTCTTAGTAAATATAAAGGCATGGAGATTATACCGTGCACCATATCTGATCATAATGGAATGAAACTGGATATCAATGAGAAAAGAAGGAAGGAAAAATCCTACATCACATGGAAAATGAACAACATGCTACTGAATGACCAATGGGTTACAGAAGACATAAAGAAGGAGATAAAAAATTCTTAGAGACAAATGACAATACAGACACAACATACCGGAATCTATGAGACACAATGAAAGCAGTTTTAAGAGGGAAATTCATTTCTTGGAGTTCTTTCCTCAAAAAAAGAAAAAAAAACAACAAATAAATGAACTTAAACTACACCACAAAAACCTGGAAAAGGAAGAGCAAAACAACAGCAAATGTAGTAGAAGACAAGAAATAATTAAATTTAGAGCAGAAATCAACGAAATTGAAACAAAAAAAAAGTTGAAAAAATTGATAAAACTAAAAGTTGGTTCTTTGAAAAAATAAATAAGATCAACAGGCCCTTAGCCACGCTAAGGAAGAGAAGAAGAAAGAGAATTCAAATTACTAACATGTGGGATAAAAAAGGCAATATCACAACAGACACTACAGAAATATAGAAGATAATTAGAAAGTATTTTGAAACACTATATTCCAATAAAATAGAATATTGTGAAGATATTGATAAATTTCTTAAGTCATACGATCTGCCCAGATTGAGTCAGGAAGACACAAACAATTTAAACAGGCCAATAACAAAGGAAGACATAGAAGAAGCAATCAAAAGACTGCCAACCCAAAAAAAGCCCTGGACCGGATGGGAATACAGCGGATTTCTACAAAACCTTCAAAGAAGAATTAAAATCAATATTTTTCAAGCTTTTTCAAGAAATAGAAAAAGAAGGAGCTCTTCCAAATTCATTCTATGTGGCCAACATCACCCTGATCCCGAAACCAGACAAAGACACTTCAAAGAAAGAATACTACAGACCAATTTCTCTAATGAACTTGGATGCAAAAATTCTCAATAAAATTCTGACAAATCGAGTACAAAAGCATATCAAAATAATTGTGCACCATCATCAAGGAGGATTCATGCCTGTGATGCAAGGATGGTTCAATATACGAAAATCAATAAATGCCATTCACCACATCAATAGACTTAAAGACAAGAACTATATGATCATCTCGATAGATGCAGAAAAGCATTTGACAAAGTTCTGCATCCATTTATGTTCAAAACTCTATAAAAACTAGGGATAACAGGAACTTACCTCAACATTGTAAAAGCTATATATGCTAAACCTCAGGCTAGCATCATCCTAAATGGAGAAAAAACTGAAGGCATTCCTTCTAAAATCTGGAACAAGACAGGGATGCCCTCTATCACCACTTCTATTCAATTTAGTTCTTGAAATACTAGCCAGAGCAATTAAACAGACAAAAGAAATTAAAGGCATAAAAATAGGAAAAGAAGAATTTAAAGTATCACTATTTGCAGATGACATGATAATATATTTAACAGACACAAAAATGTCTACAAAGAAATGGCTAAAGTTAATAAATGAATTCAGAAAAGTGGCAGGATATATAATTAACACGCATAAATCAAATGCATTCCTGTATAACAGAAAAAAAACTTCTGAAATGGAAATGAGGAAAACCACTCTATTCACAACATCCTCAAATAAAATAAGATACTTGGGAATCAACCTAACAAAAGAGGTGAAAGATTTATATAATGAAAACTACAGAAATCTAAAGAGAGAAATAGAAGAAGATGTCAGAGGATGGAAACATGTGCCCTGTTCATGAATAGGCAGAACTAACATCATAAAAATGGCAATATTACGCAAAGTTCTCTACAGGTTTAATGCAATGCCAATCAAAATTCCAACGGCATTTCTTGTAGAAATAGATAAATCAATCATGAAATTCATATCGAAAAATAAAAGATCCAGAATAGCAAAAGCAACTCTAAGCATGAAGTGCGAATCTGGAGGTATAGCGATACCAGAGTTCAAACTGTACTACAAAGCAATAGTAACAAAAACAGCATGGAACTGGTACCGAAAAATGCAGGTGGAACAGTGGTACAGAAGAGAGGACACAGAAACCAATCCACAAAATTACAACTTTTTTATATTTGATAAAGAGGCTAAAAGCATGCAGTGGAGGAAGGATAGCATCTTCAACAAATGGTGCTGGGAAAAATGGAAATCCATATGCAACAAAATGAAACTGAATCCCGTTCTCTCGCTATGCACAAAATTTAACTCAAAATGGATCAAGGATCTAGATATAAAATCAGAGACACTGCGTCTCATAGAAGAAAAAGTTGGCTACGATCTACATACTGTGGGGTCGGGCTCCAAATTTCTTAATAGGACGCTCATAGCCCAAGAGTTCTTAACAAGAATAAAAAAATGAGACTTACTTATACTAAAAAGTTTTTTTTCTCTGCAAGAGAAACAAAAAGGGAAGTAAATAGATAGCCTACATCCTGGGAACAAATTTTTACCCCTCACACTTCAGATAGAGCCCTAATATCCAGAATATACAAAGAATTCAAAAAAATTATCAATAAGATAACAAATAACCTAATCAACAAATGGGCCAAGGACCTGAAAAGACACTTCACCGAGGAGGACATACAATCAATCAACAAGTACATGAAAAAATGCTCACCATATCTAGCAGTCAGAGAAATGCAAATCAAACCCACCCTAAGATACCATCTCACTCCAGTATGATTGGCAGCCATTATGAAGTCAAACAACAACAAGTGTTTACGAGGATGTGGGGAAAAGGGGACACTTGTACACCGCTGGTGGGACTGCAAATTGGTGAGGCCAACATGGAAAGCAGTATGGGGATTCCTGGGAAAGCTAGGAATGGATCCACCATTTGAACCAGCTATCGCCCTTCTCGGACTATTCCCTGAGGATCTTAAAAGAGTGTACTAAAGGGATACTGCCACATCAATGATCATAGTGGCACAATTCACAATACCTAGACTGTGTAACCAACCTAGATGCAATTCAATAGATGAATGGATAAAAAAAAATGTGGCATCTATACACGATGGATGCAGCACTAAAAAATGACAAAATCATAGAATTTGCAGGGAAATGGATGGCATTAGAGCAGATTATGCTAAGAGAAGCTAGCCAATCCTTAAAAAAAACAAATGCCAAATGTCTGCTTTGATAAAAATAGGGTAACTAAGAATAGAACAGGGAGGAAGAGCATGAGGAAAAGATTAATATTAAACAAAGACAAGTGGGAGAGAGAAAGGGAGAGAGAAGGGAAAGCATATGGAAATGGTAGGAGACCCTCATTGTTACACAAAATTACATATAAGACGTTGTGAGGGGAAAGGCGGGAACAAGAGAGAGAAGTGAAAAAGCAGATGAGGAAGAGAGGGAAGATAGGATGAAAGGGGAGGGGGGATAGTAGGGGATAATAAAGGTAGCAGAGGACAACAGTCACTAATGTGACATTATGTAAAAATGTGAATGTGTAACTGATGTGATTCTGCAATTCGTATTTGGGGAAAATTGGGAGTTCATAACCCATTTCAGTCAAATGTATGAAAGATGATATATCATGAGCTTTGTAATGTTTTGAAAAACCAATAAAAATAAATAAACAAAGGTTTAAAATTGAGTGGGAAGAAATCAGCTAAAAAGGAGTTGAGATGCATTCATTTTGATAAGCAGAAAGTTTGTTTTGTGTAGTTGTAAATATCACAAATTTATTTTACCAGAAAACTGGCTTTTGAAAATGAACATATATTGAGATTAAAGGATCATCCACCTAACTTCATGAAAAATTCATATCATTTCCTATATTTTTCATATTTCATTTTTTTTCGTGAATATTTTGTCATGGACCAGGTCTAGTCTTAGGCTACCTCATCTGACAAGTTCGTACAATGTGTTGGATTGTTCTTTTCATCTTTTATTTGATAGTTTGTAGCTGATAATGTGTATTTTTCCTTATCTTTATTTGGACATACATACCCAACTATATCTTTGCATTTTATGTTTTACTGGGGAAGAGACTCATCAAAAGCTCTTTATTATATGTATCAACAATGAAACATTTAGAGCATGCAATTATTCTTAATTTTGCATGAAAATATCTTTGTACCATTTTTCTTATAAAGATGTAGAATTATTACTGTAATAAGTAACTACTTACAAGAAGAATTAAAAAAATGACTTTATATCAATCATGAATATGAAAATTAATAAAATAAGTATTTGGCAATAAATATGCAATTGATAGAAATTAAAATCACAAGAAAGCCATTTAAAATGTCAGTGCATATGGTCCTTAAATAAAAGGTTGTTCAAATAAAATTTCACTAATTCATAAGAGTTAATATGCCATATCACAGCTTAATGTAATATAAAAACTTAAATGATAAGTATTGATAAATAAGAATGATACCTGTTTACTTAAATATGTTTATTTGATTTTCACTGTAAGCTGTTAATTCTAGAAGACTTGAAAATTAAGAAAGACTTGGTCTATATTATTTCTAACAGGCTAATCAAAGTACTTTTAAATATATATGTATATATATCATATGTAATACATATGCATGAATATAGATACATATGTATAATAAATGTATTGTAATATATCTATAGGTTATTATAATTATTAAATTTTCTCAAGAAAAAAGAATGACTATAAAAAAATTCTTAAATGTAAATTTCATAGCATATTACTGTTTGTAATGACATGAGAGAAAAACTCCTATGGAGGGAAAATGAAAAAGGAAGAGAGAGAAGGGGGAAAATGAGGAAGAAAGTGAGTAAAGAAGAGGGAGAGGAGTGTTTGATTATAAGATAAATGTGGAGGGTCTGGGTGTCTGGCTCAGTGGTAACATGCTTGGCTAGCATGTGTGAGGCACTGGGTTATATTCTCAGCACCACATATAAATAAATAAAATGAGGTCGATCAACAACTGAAAAAATAAAAAAAAATAAAAAAGTAGAAATATTACCAAAATTCTAAGTTTTTATGAATGCTAAATAAAAAAAAATGTTACATAGCCTTATGTAATTTCTAGACTCCCCAAAATAGTCATTTAATGATAGATTACTAGTGCGATAACTAAAAATCCATTGCTCTTTCCTCGACATTCTGTGGCATGCTAGTGCTAAAATAAATTGTATTATAACACCAAAAAAAATTCTAATATTTCTACAGTAACTGACCCAGTTTAACATAAATGCAAGAAGATTCCTATGGGATATAATTGTATTTTGACGTTCATTTTTATTCAACACTGGTACATTACTATTTGTCCAGTTTATGCACATCATAGTATGTATATTTCATTCACAATTTAGCAAATTTATACGCATTTGTTTTACTTTCAATCACTTCCTGCTTCAGAACACATGTATTCCTCCACGTTTCTTGACTGCTCCTTTCATGAGACTTTTTTCCAAAGACATTATTTTTGATTTCCATTATCATTTTTGAAGCAAAACTCACACACCCGTCATGATAAACCGTAAACCTAATATTACCATTAGATGTAAAACTGGTGGGAATGAATGATTGTATATCAATATAAGATTTCTTGTATACTTTCAAATATCAATTCAATCCATTGTTTAATTTGGAACCAGTTATATTATTTATTCACAGTATGGTCTATTCATGCATTGTCTCTATATTCATAGACACAGGGTACACCTCTGTGTACCCTCGATAATAATTTGTATATCTTCAAAATTTTGCTCACAGAAATGGTGGAAGAAAGACTCATGTCAACTGATCTACATATACATTTTATCACAGTAATATTCTGGACACAAAATGCAAAGGTCACACTTAGGATTGTCCCAAAGCCTAAATGGAAAGTGAACATGGATTACTAAAAACATCCATGTCTTGGATGCCTAATTCTCTCAAATGTTAATCCTATTGGTGAGTACATATTTGTTTCTTCCCAAGATTATATATTCAACCTCAACCATGTTGAAAATGTCTAATCCTATCACTCACTTTATATTTTGTCTGATTTCCTAATGTCTCTATTGATATCTCTTTTCCTACATATTTTCCCCAGTTCATCATAGTGACTGATTCTTCACATGTGCTGACATTTACATTCACTCTTTATCCGAAACCCTATTGCTAAAGAACTTTTTGTCCAAATACTATACTCACTCTTTTTTCTAAACCTACCGACTATCTACCTAATCCTACCGACTATCCCTTTTTGACTGGATGAACTCTTCAACAATCAATCATCCAAGGTACAAGGTCCTATGCCATTGTATATTGATTTATCTGAGACATCTGTGCAGAACATAATTCAAAGATAAGTATCCCAATCATGGGCCCAATGCCTTTCTGGTATTCAAATCTTACCTAGATTTCAGTTTTCATAATTACATTTCACCTGTATATTCTTATAAATATTGCAGGTTCCCAATACCATTATTCATCCAACAGAATGATTCCTACCACAAATCGAACATGTTATTAATCCTAACTATACACTTTTCCCTCAATCCAACTTTACAGAAGAGCAGGGACAGAGTTGGTCTTACAATACAGGGGTGTAGGGAACCTTCCACCTGTTGACAACCTCAAAGTTCCATGCAGATATGATCCCTGGAGAAGATGCAGGCAGCTATGAAAGGCCTGAGAGAGCAAACGTCATCTTCCATGGCAAACAACCCGGTCAGGTTAAAAGCATGTGTCTGAATCATCCTCTCTCTTCTTAATGTAGGGAAGATTGACCAAACTAGGCGTGTGTGGAGAGCTGTTCCCAGGTGCCTATTGTTTCTATACCATTCGAACTTGTGAAAGTGTCACAGGAAGTAAGCGCATCCTCCATATTATGAGACCCTAGGAAGCAAATGTTAGGACAAAGTGGTTGCAAATGCAGTGACCACATTCAGTTCCTGAAGGAAGTGACCTCACCTCACATCCTTGTTGATGGAACTCTCCGAATTTGGGTTCCAGGAAGCCAGGCATCCAGACCCAGTCCAAGCTCCAGTCACAGTGGTCTCACTTGTTTGGATTTACCAAGGACAGAGTCAGTCTTTTGTGGTACCTAGTGATGTGAGGATGGCCAAATGCCAGGAAAGTTCTGAAGAGGGGCCCTTCCAGAGAAAGAAGTTAGAGGCTCACTGCTGTCTCCTGACAACTTCACAGAGTTGACCCAGGAGACCATATCTGAGACAGGACAGGCCATTTCTGGGGAACATAGTATTGCCCTCCAGTCAGAGGACACTCTGGATAGTTTCAGACCTACTTGGGGGAAGGAGGTGACTTCGTGGGTGTTTGAGTGGGTTTGTGGTTTTCTCTCATGTTCTGAGAATAGTTAGGAAAGGGGGTTTGTTTGGTTTGGAGTGAACTGTTTCTAGTTAGTCCTTTGACAAGGCAAGTGTTTCTATGTCTGTGTATCCCACTGTGTCCATGGTTGTAGACATTAGAAAAGAGAATGCCTCAATGGGTGTGTCCTGTCAAAGAGAAAACTTCCATGCATTCATCCTGCCCATTTTATAAATGGACTGTGGCTTGCCTTATCATTGGGCAACACCTATTATTTTCTTATGTTCCTGTATCCTTCCTGAATTCTGGCCACTCTCCAAAATAGGCTCATGGTTTTGTGTACAAGATATGTACCACTTCCAAGCTCTGTGACATGGCCATGTACTGGATAGCTGAAGGGAATGCATCTCAGAAAACTCTGATATCAGTGTGACCAGTAAAGTCTCAGTGGAGAAACCCTGCTTTGGGCCTTTTGATTACCTATTGTTATGTTGCCCTGAATATCAGGAACATCTTTTCCTCAGGCTACTCCTTCCTGAAGCCTGAAGAAAACAGTTTTCACATGGAAATGAATGGGCATTTTACCTTTGTGTTTTACAATAAAACCTTCACAGAGATTAGGCTCTCATTAACTTAAAAATACTTTTAAATTTTATCTAAGTGTAAAAAGTAACATGTAACTGTACATATCTTTTTGATAACAAGTCCAATTATACAACACAAATGATACACATAAATCTCCAACATGTTTTTATTTTAAGCCTAGAATTACCATACAACCTTAGAACATTTCTGTTTTCATACTTATATTTCACTTCTATAGTCTTATAAATATCGCAGGTTCCCAATAACATTATTCATACAGCAGAACAATTCCTAACCCAAATCGAACATGTTATTAACCCTAACCATACACTGTTCCCTCAATCTAACTTTACAGAAGAGCAGGGAAAGAGTTGGTCTTACAATACAGGAATTTAGGGAACCTTCCACCTGCTGAGAACCTCAAACGTCCATGCAGAAATGATCCCTGTAGAAGATGTAGGCAGCTATGAAGGACCTGAGAGAGTAAGAGTCACCTTCCATGGCCAACAACCTGGTCAGGATGAAGGGTTGTGTCTGAATCTGCCTCTCTCTTCTTAATGTAGAGAAGATGTACCAAAACAGGCCAGTGTGGAGAGCTGCTCTGGAGTGCCTATGGATGATATACCATTCTAACTTGTGAAAGTGTCACAGGAAGTAGGGGCAGCCTCCATCTCATGGGGCCTTGGAAGCAACAATTAGGACAATGCGTTTGCCAAGGCAGTGACCTCATTCAGTTCCTGAAGGAAGTGACCTCACCTCACTTCCTTGGTGTTCGAAATCTCTGAACATGTGGTCCAGGAAGCCAGGCACCCACAGCCAGTCCCAGTCCCAGTCCCAGTGATCTCACTTGTTTGGATTTACCAAGGACAGAGTCAGTCTTTCTTGGTACCTACTGATGTGAGGATGGCCAAATGCCAGTAAAGCTCTGAAGAGGGCCCTTTCCTGAGAAACCAGGTTGTGGCTCACCGCTGGCTCCTGTCAACTTCACAGAGTTGGACAAGGAGAACAGATCTTAGACAGAACAGGCCATTTCATGGAAACATAGTATGGCCCACCAGTCAGAGGACACCGCGGATAGTCACAGACCTACTTGGGGGAAGGAGGTGCATTTGTGGGTGTGGGTGTGTGTTTGTGGTTTTGTCTCATGTTCTGAGAATAGGTAAGAAAGGCAGTTTGTTTTGTTTGGAGTTAATTGATTCTAGTAAGTCGTTTGAAAAGGCGAGTGTTTCTAGGTCTGTGTATCCCACTGTGTCAGGGGTTGTAGACATTAGAAAAGAGAATGCTTCAATGGATGTGTCCTGTCTAGTAGAAAGCTTTCCCGGATTCATACTTCCCATTTATGAATGGACTGTGGCTTGCAATATTGATGGGCAACCCCCGATATCTTCCTAAGTTCCTGTTTTCTTTCTGAATTCTGGCCACTTTCCAGAATAGGCTCATGGTTCTGTGTCCAAGATGTATACCACCACCAAGCTCTGTGACATGGCTATGTACTGGATAGCTGAAGGGAATGGCGAGCAACTCAGAAAACTCAGATATCAGTGTAATCAGGAAAGTCTCAGTGGAGAAATACTGCTTTGGTTACCTATTGTTCTGTTGCCCTCAATGTCAGGAAGGTCTTTGCCTCTGGCCACCCCTTTGGGAAGCCTAAAGAAAACAGTTTTCAAATGGAAATCAATGGGCATCACCTGTGACTCTTTGCTTAATTGCATTGGAAAGGGATATGTCTGAATCAGGCTCTAGGTCCTGTGTTAGGCTTTGGCTTAGATTCTCAGCACATGATGGATGTAAAGAAAATCCCATGTTTGCATCCAAAACTAAATTGGCCAAAAGAGCAGTCATTATGGAAGAAGTCTCTCGCCTTCCCCTGTAAGGTTCCTGACCTCCATCAAGTGAGAATAGGAACCTTTGGATCAAATGAGTTCTTCAAAGCCCTTTAGAGGCTATCCCATAGGTGCTTGGGTTTTCTCCAGAATCCAAATCACATAAAGAATCTATACCTGACAGTCAGTAGGCCTCAAATTGGAGGAGCAAAGCAATATTAATAGCAGGCCTATTTGATCACTCCTGGTTCCCCGGACGAGTGTCCAGGACACCCTGACTTTAGGCAAATGAGGGGCAATGGAGGTTATTTTGGACACTGTCTTGGGCTGTGCCCCTCATGGAAACCTCAAGCCAGAGGTAATGATGAGTGTCCATATGGAAGAAGATGAGGGCCATGTGGGAGTGTTTTGGTTTCAATTGTGGTCATGTGTGGCCGTTGGAATAGATGACTGGGTCCACCTTGGCTTTAACTTTGTTGTGATTCCCCTTAGAGACTGAGTTGTGGACCTCACCTCAGAGACGTATTGCCATGAATTGTGTTGGGATTTTAGGAGGATTCACATGAGAGTCACCCTTGTAAAATGAGATCTAGGCCCAGGGTGGCTGTTCACCGAGCACTGGGAATCTCAGCCAGGTTACCACATGATTTTATTCTGAAAGACTTGGCAGCCATATATGAGAGTCAAAACACACATGGATGTCACAATGTAGATCCCAATGGGCCTGGATTCATGTGATCATTTGGCCACTGTTTGGGAAGCCTTGCCTGTGAGACTTCTGCAGAGATTTCATTGAAATGAGCTTCCTAACCATTTAATAGTTCCAGAATGAAATGAAACACACAGTGCCTCCAACTTCAACCTTGAAAAATGGGTAGATAAATACCAAGAAATTTTTAAACTTCCCATGACCAGGTGGCACTGGAGAATCTTTGGATATCCTGTGGCTGATCATGAGATTACAAGACAGTGCTTTGATTGACTGGTTTTCATAAAAATGGTTCAGAACAGAGATACCAGGAAGTTGGAGCCTGCTGAGAGGTGGGCCTACAGCAGTGCTGGGCAGGTGTGCAATAAAACAACTGTGGTGGGGCCATGTGGATCTTCCATTGGCTTCCAAATGACTTGTGACTGACATGGTGCAGCCAGCAGACCCTTGTATGTAAAGGCATCTTGTTATATGGACAGGATTCAGGGCAATGTTTAGAATCAGATTGCTATGGTCAAGGGGGAAAGTCATGTGGGATATAAGCCTGGTTGGTGCATTCTCCTGCAGACCCTGACCTACCAAAAGTGACAGAACTCACTCACGCACCGGGTAACAGTTGAATTCTTTGTATATCATGAAGCAAATACCAAAATCCCAGTGCAGCAGCAAGAAACACGACGAAAAGTGGAGGATGACCAAATGGCCTCACAGTCCACATGTGGATACACTTATCCCCCAGTTGCCACAGTTTACCTACTAAAGAAAATTCAGCACTGCTGCCACATATTCAGTGGAAAATAAGAAACCATGTCCTCGAGGTAACATAGATGCAGACACAGCTTTGATTGTCTCACTACAATGGAAGCTAAATCTCCCGACAACAACATATATTTCAAGTGCCCAAACTCAGAGTGAGTTTCTCAAGAAGGATTTAGGGAACCAGAGCTCCATGTTTGTGGACTGTTTTCCCTGTCCCTTACTTTTGAAATCTCCTCTTCCGTCTTCAAGGTTGTGAACTCCTGAGCATATTCCATTCCAGATATTTATTCACAGATTTTCTAACTCTTCTCCTCTAATTGTGCCTTAGTCTCCGTGATTGTAATGTCAAGGCATCCCTTTCTCTGTATCCTATTCAGCACATGTATTTTTACATGCAATTATAGAATCTTACCTGATACCACACGTACATTCTTGTGAGGTGACTGACTTGGCAGATACAAATTGTAAGAGATCACTCCTCCTAAAAGCTGTTGGAACTGAAAATTCAATCTATGAGTGAGCTTCCTTGTTTAAGAACATTATACATAAATCCATATTCAATAAAATAAATACATTTGGATCTGTAGATGACATATATTTCATGGTGAATTTCAATTGGAATATATTATGCTATTTTTAATGTCTGTGTGTTTGTGTATGTATATATATATATATATATATACACACTCTCCAGATTTTTCAAAATATGAAATATATGTCTTGTTATACACTCCCTAAACTCATTCATATTCAAGTATGTGTATTTATAATCAAATTTTCACAAGAGTATTCTCAAAATTATTCATTCACCTGAAATACATATTTGTTTCCTAGTACTGAAAACTATCTTCAGTGAAAGGTGCATACAAATCCTAATATTTCCACAGTAACTGAACCAGTTTAACATCAATACAAGTAGATTCCTATGGGACATGTTGTGCATTTTGACATTTATTTTATTCAACACTGGTACATTACTATTTCTTCAGTTTATGCTCATCATAGCAAATATATTTCATCAAAAAGTTTGCAAATTTATAGGCATTTTGTTCACTTTCAATCACTTTATTCTACAGAACACATGTATTCCTCCATGTTTTTGATGGGTCTTTTCATGAGACTTCTTTCCAAACACATTATTTTCGATTTCCATGATCACTTTTGAAGCAAAACTCAAAGACACTTCGTGATAAACCATAACCCTAATATTACCATTAGATGTATTGCTGGTTGGAATGAATGATGGTATATCGATATAAGATTTCTTATATATTTTCAGATATGAATTCAATCTATTATTTAAAGTGGGACCAGTTATATTATTGATTCACAATGTGGTCTATTCATGCACTATCTCTATATTCATAGACACAGTGTACACCTCTTTGTACCACCAATACTAATTTATAGGACTTCAAAACATTGCTCCCAGAAATGCTGGAAGAAATACTAATGTCACGCGATCTACATATACATTTTATCACAGTAATATTCTGGACACAAAATGCAAAGGTTACACTTATGATTGTACCAAAGCCTAAAAGGAAAGTGAACAGGGATTACTAAAAACATCCATGTCCACATTGCCTAATGCTCTCAAATGTCAATCCTATTGGTGACTACATATTTGTTTCTTCCTAAGATTATATATTCAAACTCAACCCTGTTCAAAATGTCTAATCCTATCACTCACTTTGTACTTTCCCTGATTTTGTAATGTCTCTATTATTATCTGATTTCCTACATATTTTCCAAAGTTCATCATTGTGACTGAATCTTCATATGTGCTGACATTTACCTTCACCCTCTAACAGAAACCCTATTGCTAAAGAAGTTTTTTTTTTTCCAAATCCTATACTCACTCTCCTTCCAAAACCTACCAACTATTTCCTAATCTTACCTACTATCCCTTTTTGACTGGATGTTCTCTTCCACATTCAATCATCCAATGTACAAGGTCCTATGCCATTGTATATTTATTTATCTGAGACATCTGTGCAGAAAGTAAGTCAACACTAAGTATACCAATGAAGGGCCCAATGCCCTTCAGGGTTTCAAATCTTAGATTTCTGTTTTCATACATATATTTCACCTACATATTCTTATAAATATCGTAGGTTCCCAATAACATTATTCATCCAGCAGAATAGTTCCTAACACAGATTGAACATGTTATTAACCCTAACCATACACTCTTCCCTCAATCTAACTTTACAGAAGAGCAGGGACAGAGTTGGTCTTACAAGACAGAAATTAAGGGATCTTTCACCTGCTGAGAACCTCAAAGGTCATTAAAGATGATCCCTGGAGAAGATGTAGGAAGCTATTAAGGACCTCAGAGAGCAAAAGTCATCTTTCATTGCAAACAACCTGGTCAGGATGAAGGGTTGTGTCAGAATCAGCCTCTCTCTTCTTAATGTAAAGAAGATGCAGCAAACCAGGCCTGTGTGGAGAGCTGTTCCTGGGTGCCTACGGTTTTATACCATTCTAACTTGTGAAAATGTCAGAGTAAGTAGGTGCAGCCTCCATCTCATGGGACACTTGGAAGCAACTGTTAGGACAAAGTGGTTGCCAAGGTATGGACCTCATTCAGTTCCTGAAGGAAGTGACCTCACCTCACTTCCTTGGTGATGGAATTCTCTGAACTTGGGATCCAGAAAGCCAGGCATCCAGAGCCAGTCCCAGTCACAGTCCCAGTGGTCAAAATTTTTCGGATTTACCAAAGACAGAGTCAGTCTTTCTTGGTACCTACTTATGTGAGGATGGCCAAATGCCAGGAAGGTCTGAAGAGGGGCCTTTCCTGAGAAAGCAGATAGTGGCTCACCACTGGCTCCTTACAGATTCACAAAGTTGGCCACAGAGACTAGATCTGAGAGAGGACAGCCCATTATGAGGGAATTTCTTATGGCCCACCATCAAACGACACTCCGTATTGTCACAGAGGTACTTGGGGGTCTGTGTGGGTGTGGGTGTGGGTATTGGTTTGTGGTTTTGTCTCATGTTCTGAGAATAGGTAAGAAAGTCGGTTTGTTTGGTTTGGTGTGAACTGATTCTAGTAAGTCGTTTGACAAGGCTAGTCTTTCTATATCTGTGTATCCCACTGTGTCCATGGTTGTAGACAATAGAAAAGAGAATGCATAAATACATGTGTCCTTTCTAGTAGAAATCTTCCTAGCATTCATTCTGCCCAATTTATGAATGGTCTGTGGCTTGCCTAATGGATGGGCAACACCTAATATCTTCTTAAGTTCCTGTTCTCTACCTGAATTATGGGCAACCTCCAGAATACGCTCATGGTATTGTGTCCAAGATATGAACCACCTCCATGCTCTGTGATACGGCCATGTACTAGAGAGCTGAAGGAAATGATGAGCATCTCAGAAAACTCAGATATCAGTGTGACCAGGAAAGTCTCAATGGAAAAACCCCGCTTTGGGCCTTTTGCTTACATATCCTTCTGTTGCCCTGAATGTCAGGAAGGTCTTTGCCTCAGGCTATGCCTTTTTGAAGCCTGAAGAAAACAGTTTTCAAATGGAAATGTATAAACATTACCTGTGGCTCTTTCTTAATTGCTTTGGAAAGGGATGTGTCTGAATCAGCCTCTTGGCCCTGTGTGAGGCTGTGGCTTAGATTCTCAGCACCTGATGGATCTAAAGAAAAATCCCATGTGTGCATGCAAATCAAAAAGCCAAAAGAGCAGTCATTTTGGATGAAGTTTCTCGCCTTCCTCTGTAAGGTTTCAGACTTCCATCATTGAGAATATGGATCCTTTGGGTCAAATGAGTTCTTCAAAGCCCTGCAGACACTAGACCATAGGTTTTTGGGTTTTCTCATGACTCCAATTAACATAAAGAATCTAAACACCACAGTCAGTAGGCCTCAAAATTGAGAATAAGAGCAATATTAACGGCAGGCCTCTTTGAACACTCCAGGTTCACAGGAAGGATGTCCCGGCCACACTGACTTTAGGCAAATGGATGCAAGGGAGCTTATTTTGGACACTGTCTTAGGCTGTGCCCCTCATGGAAACCTCCAGCCAGAGGTTATGATGAGTGTCTATATGGAAGAAAATGAGGGCCATGTGGGAGTGTCTTGATTTTAATTGCGGTCATTTGTGTGGCGCTTGGAATAGATGACTGGGTCCACCTGGACTTGAACACTGGTGTGATTCTCCTTAGAGACTGAGTTCTGGAACTTACCTCAAAGAAGTATTGCCTTGTATTGTGTTAGGATTTTAGGAGGCCATGCATGAGAGTCGCCCTTGGAAACTGGGATCTATGCCCAGGTTGGCTTTCCACAGAGCACTGGGAATCTTGGGAAGGATATCACATGATTTTATTCTTAAAGACTTGGCAGCCATAGTTGCAAGTCAAAACACATATGGACCTCAAATTGTAGACTTCAATAGGTCTGGCTTCATGGGACCTTTTGGCCTGTCTTTGGGAAGCCTTGCGTGTGATAGTTCTCCAGAGCTTTCATTGAAATGAGCTTCCTCTCCATTTAATCATTCCTGAATGAATTGAAACCCACAGTGCCTCCAACTTCACCCTTGAAAAATGGCTAGATAAATACCTTTAAATTTTTGACATTCCCATGACCAGGTGGACCTGGAGAACCTATGGATGTCCTATTGATGACCATCAGTGTACCAGACAGTGCCTTGATTGACTGGGTTTCATGAAAATGGTGTAGAACGGAGATGCCAGTAATTTGGAGCCTGCTGAGTAGTCGGCCTAGAGCAGTGGTGTGCTGGTGTGTGTTAAAACATCTGTGGTCGGGTCATCTGCATCTGCCCTTTGCTTCCAAATGGTTTGTGACTGACATGGTACAAGCCCCAGATCCTTGTATGTAAAGGCATCTTGTTATATGGAGAGGATTCAGGGCAATGTTTACAATCAGATTGCTATGGTCAAGAGGGCAAGCTATGTGGGATAGAAGCCTTGTTGGTGCATTCTCCTGCAGACCCTAACCCAACACACGTGACAGAACTCCCTCCATCACTGTGTCCCAGTTGAACTTCTTGTATTTTGTGAAGCAAATATCAAACTCCCAGTGCAGCTGCAAGAAACACCACAAAAATTGGAGGATGACCAATGGCTTCACATTCCACCCTGGGAGACACTTAGCCACCAGTGGCCACAGTTTCCCTACAAAGAGAGAATTCAGCACTGCTGCCTCATGTTCATTGGAAAATAAGAAACAATGTCCTCTAGGTCACATAGATGCTGACCCAGCTTTGATCGTCTCACTATAAAGGAAGCTAAAGCTCCTAAAAACAACCTCAGATGAAGTTTCTCAAGAAATATTTAGGCCGGCAGAGCTCCATGTTTGTGGTGTTTTTACACTGTCCCTGACTTTTGGAAACTCCTATACCACCTCCAAGGTTGTGAACTCCTGAGCATTTTCCATTCCAGATGTGTATTCACAGATTTTCTAACTCTTCTCCTCTAATTGTGTCTTACATGGGATGAAGGTAATGTCAAGGAATTGTTCTGAATACACATTGGATTCTTTTTCCAATTTTCCATTTGAAATACTGAATCCCTGACTGTCAGGCGTAGAAGGAATTCACCTTCAAAGAATAGCCTGACACTTACAAGAAACAGCCCCCATGGAGACATCCTGTCTGGGAGACATCCTGTAGCCAACTGTGTCTCTGAGACATCCTGTTGCCATCTGTATTCCTGAAACATCCTGAGTTTATCTCACCTTGTGAAGACATCCAGGAACTTTGGATAAGAGAGCTTTCCCATCTCCAGCATATAAATGCCCCTGTGTGAAAAATAAAAGTTTGCAGCTTGATCAGAACTCCTGTCTTGCTGTCATCTCTCGTGTCTCTTGTCCCTTCATTCCTCCGCATCTAGGTTCGCTGCCCCTGTTGATGTGTCTTTCCAGCCGTGACTACTGGCACCCACTGACTGGGGCTCGAGCCTTTGACTGATTGGGAACCCCGTCCTCCTGGAAGACTTCATCAAGTGGAGCTCGCGATTGCCTCAGCAGACACCACAAAGAGACAGATCCAGGAGGAGAGTGGGGATGACGCACGGTGAGTGACCCACCATGGGACAAGCAGTTTCGTCACATGATTTGTTTTTGTCAGGCCTCAAGGAGTCCTTCAAGATATGAGGGGTGCGTGTTAAGAAAAAGGACTTAAAATTTTTCTTCTAATACATAGGAGAATTGTGTCCATGGTTTCACATTGAAGTGACCATTGATGGCAAAAGATGGCTTAGAGTAAGAGACTGTTTAAAAGATTATTATGAAACCTTTGGCCCAGAAAAAGTGCCAGTTCCCACCTTTTCTTACTGGAACTTAATTAATGAAATTCTTAAAAGTTCACCCTTTGACAATGGTACCTTACAACTTGTCAGGATTGGAGAAGAGACTATGCAAAACACCTCTCGTCTCCCCACGGCATGCCCATCAGTTAGTATAGACATTGACCCTTCTCAGTCTCCCCAGGACCCTGGGAACCTTCCTAGTCCCCCTCAAAATACCACCCTAATGAATAAGGCTCCAATGGTTACCAAACACCTTTATCGAGTTTTAAATCCCAGAGACACATTGACCCCTGGGACGGAGGCTACCTTGGAGAAGGAAGCAGCAAGCTACCATTCAGAAGATGCGCCACCTCTCAGGACCCTGCCACAGCCTATAGGACTTACACATCTACCTACCTCCTATATCCCTCCTGCCTTTTGTGCTCCAGCCTTTCAGGAGCAAAATGCAACCCAGATATTTTTCCCCACTTCCCTTGCCTAGCCTGGCTCCCTTGTGAGAGTCTCTCCAACATAGACGGGAACAGATCAAACTTTTAAAAGAATTAAGATCCCTAGACTCTGAGCTCTGTTCATTAGCCTTAGGCACGGAGTCAATGCAAGCTGGCCCACGGCGGTCTAATACAAAGGCTAAGCCACTCCATCAGCCTGTTCTCGCCTTCCCAGTCACCCGCAGTCAGATAGATAAGCCTGCCCAGGCTGAGATCAAAGACTTAGACGAGGATCAAGAGGAGGAAGTGGGGGAAATGGATCAAGGAGATCAGGACTCAGAGGATGAGGAGTTCACCCCTAGGCAGGAAGGAACCCAGAGTGTCTACAAAAAAATTAAGCCTGCGTTTTCTTGAAAAACATAAAAAGACTTGTGCTCACAATGGCCCCACTGTGCCCTACAAGTTGACTTTATTAGAAAGCCACAGCGCACAATGGCTTACTCCCAATGATTGGAAATTTTTAGACCGAGCTACCCTCAGTGCCGGAGATTTCCTGTTATGGAATGCAGATTTCGAGGAGCACTGTCAGGAAACTGCTCAAAAAAAATTAACTAAGGCCTCCTCTAAATCCTGAACTTATGTTAAGCTAGTGGGCTATGCGCCATTTGACACTAAAACTAAATAGGCACGTTTCCCTGCTGGAATTTTGGCGCAGATTCAGATGGCTTGCTTACATGCTTGGAGATGCCTCCCTCAAACTGGCTCGGCTACCATTTCTTTGGCAAAAATTTGACAAGGACCCAACGACCCTTATAGAAACCTTGTTCCCCGGCTTAACCTAGCTGCAGAATGCTTGCTTGGACCAAGCGAAAGCAAAAGAACTTTTGTAAAACATCTTGCCTTTGAAAACGCCAACCCGGCATGTCAGGATGTTCTTCGACCACATAAGGAAAAAGGGAAACTTTCGGACTTTATTAGACTCTGTGCAGGGGTGGGTGCAGCCCATGCCATGGGTCTCGCCCTACATGCCCCCTTTATCAAGGCCTTTCACAATCCTGGCTCATGTACTTGCTTTACTTGTAAACAACCTGGCCATTTTGCACGCAAGTGTCTGAAAGACAAACAAAGCCTAGGAATATCGTCTCCTCAAACTGGGGCTAAACCGCCCCCAGCTACCCTTTGTTCTAGATGTGGTAAATGTCATCACTGGGCCAGTAAGTGTAGATCTAAGACAAATGGCCTCAGACAGCCTATTTCTTCCTGCTTCTCAGGAAACCCCCTGCGGGGCCAGCCCCTGGCCACGACCTCCCCCAGGACAAAACCAGGGGCAATAAGGTTTATTCCCTTCCAAACTCCAAACCTACCACAAAATTCTTCCCCACAATTGCCTCCCTCCAACTAGCCACCCCAGGCAGCGCAGGATTGGACCTCTGTGCCACCACCGATACAATATTAGACTCAATGCAAGGGCACCAGATAATACCCACTAGAATTATGGGTCCCCCTTCATCTCATACGAGTGCCCTTATTCTTGGAAGAGCCTCTGCTACCTTATGGTGTTCAGGTCTTCCCTGGCATTAATGATAATGATTTCACTGGAGAAATAAAAATACTAGCAACAGCTATTAATGGAGTTGCGGCCATCCCAGCAGGAACAAGACTTGCACAATTAATATTCCTTCCTTTGGATTCAGGAGGCACTTCCACCGCCCAAACATACAATGGGGGACAGCCTCCCTCGACTCCTCTGATGTATATTGGGTTCAGCCCATTTCTCACAATAGACCCACCCTTACCTTACTTATTGAAAAAAAGGAATTCCAAGGAATTCTAGATACTGGAGCTGATGCCACAATTTTTTCTCACAAATACTGGCCATCAGGTTGGCCCATCACCCCATCCTTGAATGACCTAAAAGGGTTAAGAGTCAAAAAATCCCCATGTCAGTTCTAGGGCTCTTAGCTTTACTGATAAAGAGGGTAATAAGGTGACTGTCACTCCTTTCATTGTTCCTGACCTCCCTGTTAACCTATGGGGCCGAGATATTTTGAGTCAAGTGGAAGTCATTCTTGCCAGTCCCAATTCCATGGTGACTCATCAAATGCTTCGTATAAATTTTGTCCCTGGTACAGGCCTTGTGAGACTGAGACAAGGACTGGTGGGGACTATAAAACCCATAAAAAAACAAATACATATGGACTTGGGTATTCTGATTTTTAGTTTCGGTTCCTGACCCTCCTGTACCCCATGCAGATAAAATTATTTGGGAGACTCAGACTCTTGTGTGGGTGGATCAGTGGCCCCTTACCCCCCAAAAAAATTGGAGGCTGCCTCCATGTCAGTGCAGGAACAGCTGGCAGCCGGCCATGTAGAGCCCTCAACCTCACCATGGATTACTCCTATTTTTGTTATCAAGAAAAAATCAGACAAGCGGCATCTTTTACAATATTTGTGTGCCAGTAATAAAGTTATGTGCCTGATGGGAGCACTACTGCCTCGAATTCCCACACCAATGGCTATTCCCAAAACTATTGTAAAATGGTTATTGACTTAAAAGTTTGCTTTTTTACCATTCCTTTACATCCTGAGGATAGACCCTATTTTGCCTTTAGTCTCCCTTGCTTTAATTTCCACGGCCCTATGCAGAGATTTCAATGGAAGGTTCTTCCCCAAGGTATGGCCAACAGCCCTAGTCTTTGCTAAATATAAGTTGTTCAAGCAGTAGACCCTGTGAGAGAGTGATGACCACAATTTTATGTTTTACATAATATGGATGAATTTTTAATTGCTGCACCTAATTACCATGACCTTAATAATTGTTACTTGGACCTTTAGAAAACCCTCACTACCTTGAGACTACGGATAGCTCCTGATAAGGTTTAAACACAGGACCCTTATACCTATTTGGGCCTTAAACTTCAAGATAATCAGATCCAAATTCATAAAATACAACTGCATGTGAACCATCTTCACACCCTTAATGATTCTCAAAAATTACTGGGAGATATTCAATGGCTAAGAACATATTTAAAATTATCCACTTGTGTACTTTTGCCCCTTAATGATATTTTGAGAGGTGATTCCTACCCTTCCTCCCCTCAAAAGCTTACTCCCGAGGCATGACAGGCATTAAACCAAGTCACAGAGGCCATTGCCAAACAGTTTGTTACACAAATTTCTTATAACCTTCCTCTGGTTTTGGTTCTTTTACACACTCCTCATATACCCTCAGGAAAATTTTGGCAGTGATATCCATATTTTAAAAATAAAGGCTTCCCCTTGCTTTGGGTCCATTTATCCACCACATCCTCCAAGTTTATTACCGTTTATCTTGCTCAGGTAGCTTCTATTATTATTAAAGGTCGTTTGCTTTCTCGACAACATTTTGGCAAAGACCCTGATAATATTTTAATTCCATATACTAATGACCAAACCCAATTTTTACTACAGAGAGGGGATGAATGGGGTATTGCCCAATCAGGCCATTTGGGAACAATTGATAACCACGTCCCCAATGACACCCTTTTACATTTTGTCCAGATACATCCATTTATTTTTCCCAAAATTACTCAAAAGGCTCCCAGTTCCAAGCCCTTACTGTCTTTACAGACGGTTCCAGTAATGGCTGTGCGGTCTTTGTTGTCAATAACCAGCCTACAACCTTTGATACTGTCTATCATTCAGCACAGTTTGTGAAATTGTTTGCCATAACACAAGTTTTTATAACATTTTGTGATAATCCTGTTAATATTCATACAGACAGTGCCTACATTGCTCATTCTGTGCCCCTGCTGGAGATTTCACCCGCCATTAAAGCTTCTTCCAATGCGGCCTTTCTGTTTCACCAGCTTCAGCAGCTAATTCAGGCCAGAAAACACCCATTTTTCTTAGGACACATCAGGGCACACTCTGATCTTTCCGGCCCTCTAACACAGGTAATGCTCAAGCTGATGCAGCAACTCCTACCATGTTTCCAATTTTTGGTGGCTCCATTCAATAGGCCACGGAGCTAAACAATCTTCACCAACTAAATTCCCAGAGCCTTCGATTACTTTGTAAAATTACCAGGCAACAGAAACGAGAAATAGTAAAAGAATGCCCTGCTTGCACTCTCTCCCTCCCCATTCAACACTTGGGAGTTAACCCCCGAGGATTACTGCCAAATCAGGTTTGGCAAATGGATGTTACTCATTTTCCTGAATTTTGAAAAACCAAATATATACACGTTTCTATCGATACCTTCAGCAGCTTTATTTTTGCATCACCACATTCTGGAGAGGCTACCAAAGATGTCCTTTCTCATCTTGTTTCAGCCTTTTCCATAATGGGTAAACCAATACATATTAAAACAGATAATTGTCCTCCATATACCAGTGCCAAGTTTAAACAGTTTTGTGCTACCTTGCAATTTTGTCATCCTACTGGAATTCAATACAAACCTCAGGGCCAAGGCATTGTGGAATGTTCCACCTTACCTTAAAGACTTGGCTATTTCGCCTTAAGGCTTCCACCCTTGTATTCACCACTCACAGGCATTGCCTTAACCATGCATTATTTGCCCTTTCTTTTCTTACCCTAGACAGTGAAGGCCTTTCGGCTGCAGACACACACTGGCATCCCTTTTCCAATTCTGATCAGCCACCTGTTATGTGGCGAAATCCCCTTACAAATAAATGGAAATGCCCACATCCTGTCCTCATCTGGGAATGTGGCTCAGCTTGTGTTTTGGACCAAGAGCTAGCAGCCCCAAGATAAGAGAGCTTTCCCATCAGCAGCATATAAACACCCTGTGAGAACAATAAAAGTTTGCAGCTTGATCAGAACTCCTGTCTGGGTGTCATCTGTCCTGTCTCTTGTCCCTTCATTCCTTCCCAACTATGTTCGATGCCCACGTTGATGTGTCCTGCCGGCCGGGACACCTGGCACTAACCCATACCCTACTAGACTATGACTACTAATCCTAATATGATGGAGAAAAATAACCCAAATAGAATAGAAATACAAGCAGTTCAGAGGAGGCATGGTGTATAGTTGGAGTTGCCTTTTGCATGATCTAGGGTAGGTGTTATAAATCTAGCTAATTTTTAAATGAAATAGTTCTCCATGTGTTTTTAAAGTTAAAAAATATGTGAATACCTGTCTCCCTTTCTCTGTAGCCTACTTGACACATGTATTTTATATGCACATATAGAATCCTACGTGGTATCACACGTATATTCTTGTGAGGTGGCTGACTTAGCAGATTCAAATTGTGAGAAGAGATCACTTCTCCTAAACGCTGTTGGAACTGAAAATTCAACCTATGGGGGAGCCTCCTAGTAAAAAAAAAAAACATTATACATAAATCCATGCTAAGTAAAATTAATATTTTTGCATCAGTGGATGATATATATTTCATGAAGAATTTCGATTGGCATATATATTGCTACTTTTCATTGTCTGTGTTTGTGTTTTGTGTGTGTGTGTGTGTGTATATATATATATATATATATATATATATATATATATATATATACTCTCCAAATTTTTCAAAATATAAAATATATGTGTCCTATATACACTACCTAAATTCATTCATGTTCATGTATGTGGATTCATAATCAACTTTTCACAAGATTATTCTCAGAAATATACATCCACCTGAAATACATATTTGTTTCCTAGTACTGAAAAGTAACTTCAGTAAATGGTGCATACAATCCTAATATTTCTACAGTAACTGACCCAGTTTAACATCAATGCAAATAGATTCCTATGGGACATGATGTGTATTTTGAAGTTCATTTTATTTAACACTGGTACATTACTATTTCTTCAGTTTATGCGCACCATAGGATATATATTTCATCCACAGGTTCACAAATTAATAGGCATTTGTTTCACTTTCAATCATTTCCTGCTTCAGAACACATGTATTCCTCCAGGTTTCTTGACTGTTCTTCTCATGAGACTTCTTTCCAAACACATTGTTTTCGATTTCCATAAAAATTTGAAGCAAAACTCCCACACTCTTCATGATAAACCATAACCCTAATATTACCATTAGATGTATAACTTTTTGGAATGAATGATTGTATATCAATATAAGATTTCCTGTATATTTTCAGATAACAATTCAATCCATTATTTAAAGTTGGTACCAGTTATATAATTTATGTTGAGTGTCTATATGGAAGAAGCTGAAGGCCATTTGAGAGTGTTTTGGTTTTAATTGTGGTCATTTGTTTGTGGTTGGAAGAGATGACTGGGTCCACCTGGGCTTGAACACTGGTGTGATTCCCCATAAGACTGAGTTCTGGAACTGAACTAAGAGAAGTATTGCCATGAAGTCGTGTTGGGATTTTAGGAGGCCACGCATGAGAATCGCCCTTGGAAACTGAGTTCTAGGCCCAGGATGGCTTTCCACATCGCCATGGAAATCTCATCCAGGATATTACATGATTTTATTTTTAAAGAGTTGACAGCCATAATTAAGAGACAAAGCACACATGGATCTCACATTGTAGACCTCAATGGGCCTGGCTTCATGTGACCTTTTGCCCCCTCTTTGGGAAGCCTTGCCTCTGAGAGTTCTCCAGAGGTTTCATTCAAATGAGCTTCCTCAAAATTTTATGGTTCCTGGATGAATGGGAAACACACAGTGGCTCCAAATTCATCCTTGAAAAATGGCGAGAAAAATACCATGAAATTTTGGACATTCCCTTGACCAGATGGCACTGGAAAACATTTCCATGTCCTATTGCTGATCAGGAGTATACCAGACAGTGCCTTGATTGACTGGGTTTCATGAAAATGCTGTAGAACAGAGATGCCAGTAAGTTGGAGCCTTCTGAGTAGTGAGCCTAGAGTAGTGGTTAGCAAGTGTGTGATAATACATCTGTGCTGTGGCCATGTAGATCTGCCATTGGCTTCCAAATGTCCTGTGACTGACATGGTGCAGCCAGCAGACAATTATATGAAAAGGCATCTTGGTATATGGAGACGTTTCTGGGCAATGTTCAGAATCAGGTTGCTATGGAAAAGAGTGCAAGCTATGTGGGGTAGAAGCCTAGTTGGTGCGTTCTCCAGCAGACACTGACCAACCACATGTGACAGAATGCCGTGCAGCACTGCGACCAATTTGGACTCCTTGTATTTTGTGAAGCAAATACCAAACTCCCATTGTAGCAGCAAGAAAGACCATTAAAAGTGGAGTATGACCAAAGGGCTTCACAGTCCACACGGGGAGACGCTTAGCCCCAATGGCCATTGTTTACCTACAAAAAGAGAATTCATCACTGCTGCACCATTTTCATTGGAAAATAAGAACACATGTCCTTCAGGTCACATAGATGCATATCTAGCTTTGATGGTCTCAAAACAAAGGAAGCTAAAGCTCCTGACAACAACATATATTTCAAGTGCCCAGCCTCAGAGGCAGTTTCTCAAAATGTCTTTAGGCCAGGAAACCTCTATATTCATAGACACAGGGTACAACTCTTTGTACCCCCAATACTAATTTATACGTCTTCAAAATATTGCTCCCAGAAATGGTACAAGAAATACTCATGTCACCTGATCTACATATACATTGTATCACAGTAATATTCTGAAAACAAAATGCAAAGGTCACACTTATGATTGTACCAAAACCTAAATGGAAAGTGAACCTGCATTACTAAAATCATCCATGTCCACTTGCCTAATGCTCTCAAATGTCAATCCTATTGACGACTACATATTTCTTTTTTTCTTAGATTATATAATTAAAGTCAAACATGTTGAATGTGTAATCCTATCACTAACTTTATGCTTTGCCTGATTTCATAATGTCTCTATTGATATCTGCTTTCCTACATGTTTTCTCCAGTTCATCATTGTGACTGACTCTTCACATGTGCTGACATTTACATTCACTCTCTATATGAAACCCTATTGCTAAAGGACTTTTTTTTCCAAATCCTATATTCACTCTTCTTCCTAAACCTACCAACTATATTCCTAATCTTACTGACTATCCCGTTTTGAATGGATGTTCTTTTCTACATTCAGTCATCCAAGTAAATGTCAGGTGAGCGTCGGAGGAAGAGACCACCCAGAATCTACCTCATGCAACAGCAAAGGGTTTATTGGGGGTCCAGCGTGCTGGTGCTCATAGCTCACTTGAATAGAGCAGAGAGCCCTGAGAACAGCTTAAGCAGAGGTTAAATACTTTCCTTGGAGAGGGCAGGGAGGGATTTTTATTAATGGATCAAGGCGAGTGGGCAGTTTGCGTGTAACCGGGTGAGGGAGTGCATTCTGTAGTTTGGCAGTTGGGGACAGCACTTTCTGGGAACAAGATTAGCAAACATTTCTCAAGATTTCAACAGTGTTTTGTTAAGCGTACAGAAAAACAGAAAGTGACAAGTGCCTATTTTATTAACCTTTCATTCCCCACTTTTTCTTCTGGCTACTTTTAGTCATAAAAGTGATCATTGGGGGGTGTCACATTTTATGTCTGCTAGTGGGGTATTAACATAAGTTTAACTTGTCCAATTTGAGATTGGAGAAAAGAAATTACATGGTTGAACAAACAGAGTTTATAGTTAGCAATAATATGAGGATTATTATTGGACCAGCCAGGGTTGATAAATACGTAGTTAAACAGGGGGACTGTGTGAACCAAGACTCAAACCACCCTTTTTTGGCCTCTCTCTCTCATTGACACTCTTCAAGTTGTCCTTTTAATTTACTCATAGATTTTTTTACAACTCCATAATGGTCAGCATATACACAACATTCTTCCATCAATGCAGAACAAAGGCCCCCTTCTCTCATGAAGAGGAGGTTCAACCCTTGACTGTTCTGTAAAACAACTTCAGAGAGAGAGGTTAAAGATTTCTGCAAAGCTGTGATGGAGGTTTCTAATATCTTTATGTTTTGGTCTATTGCTGCTTCTAATTGTGTCATTTGTTGTGTCCCATGGACCAAGGCAGTGGTTCTTGTGCCCACCTCTGCTGCAACTCCTATTTCTAATAGGATGGCTAAAGTGAGGGATATATGTGCCCAGTGGAACCAGGTTTTATTTCCCCCTATTTGAATTTCAAATGAACATGCATCAGGATAAAGCACTCTGGGAAACATCTGCACCATTACACAATTAATCATATCTGTTGACAACTTCATGAAAACATAAAAAATGTTTAAGTATATAGAATTATACTGCTGTAGGGACAGACAAGGCAAGGCGCCTAAGATAGTACCGAAGACAGGGAAACAGTCCTATTCGTTTGCAACCAGATTCAGAGGGCATTACTTCTGTTGTAATCAATAAATCCCCTGAAACCCAAGTTTAGGTAGTTTCAGAATTTTGTACCCAACATGTAAAGGAAGGGGCGCAGAAGTTCACAGTCTGCAGAAGTTTACAAAAAGCAGTTTATTTTTCTGTTTTTTTTCCTCTGTTCTTGGCAAGTTAACTTTTCAAGGACACCTGGGTTAGGGAGAGCTCTTTCTTCCCTTTGATTTTCACCCTGCCAGCTGTTACCATGGAGCCCAGTTTGTAACTTCTGTATCTTAGAAATGTAGCCATCTCTGTGAATCCCTAGCTCATGGCCAGAGGCCTTGTACACATATTTTGTGAAAAACTAGTAAGGGGGTGTCTACCTTAGGAGTGCAGATTTTTTAGCCAGTGGCCAAGTAGAACAGGGCAACACGTAAAGAGGAATTTTATCTACTCTGAAGTCTTTTATAGGGACTCTTTTGCTGAAAGTCCTAAAGTCAGCCATGATGAAGACTTCTGAAGAAGGTCAGATAAGACTTTTCGGTGGGCCTGGTACAGAGGGGGCAGATGGGGTAGGTGGGGCTGAGAGCAGTTCTGAAGATCTGAGAATGAGGAAGGAAAGATGTAAAGGAATAATGGGAAAGGGGTTTGGGATTTTCCTAGCAACAAAAACTTGAGCAGTAGAACAGGTAGAGCAGAGGAGAAGACTGGAGTTAGTATCACTAAAAGCCTGTAAGGGACTTTAAATTCTGAGTAACCTTTTTTCAGTGATGACAAAGAAACTTTTAAGTCCATTTTTATTACATCTTGGATAGGGGTATGAGGGCTCTCCTCAGCTGGTTTGAGATTTGGGTTAGCTGGTAAGAGGACCTGGTGGGATCTGGTGCGGACACTGATAGGAGAAGAGAGGAGGGAGTTGGTGGAGGGGTACTTCATTACCTGCTACCTCAGCAATTGGGCAATGGTCTGAGAACTGGCAGAGGTTTGGATTTTTGATCTAGTAATTGGAGGGGAGAAATCATGTTGCTGAGGTGATAGTGACAGCAGAGAGACTGGAGCAGAAGGCTAAGGGTGAGGATCTATTGGAGAAACATAGGTCAGGATGTGAGCGAAGGAGGGAAAAGGCCTCCACATAGGGGAATCTCCTTTCACCCTTTTGAGCATTTGCAGAAGTTAAAAATGTCACGCAGAATTTGAGGACCTAGAGACCCCACTGTGGGCCATCGGTTTTGGTTATCTAATTGGTAATATGGCCAATGCTGTGTACAGAATTTTTTTATTGGTTATTCAAAACATTACAAAGATTGCAGAATCACATTGGTTACACATCCACATTTTTACATAATTCCATAATAGTAACTGTTGTATTCTGCTACCTTTCCTATTCTCTACTATCCCCCCTCCCCTCCCCTTCCATCTTCTCTCTCTACCCCATCTACTGTAATTCATTTCTCTCCTTATTTTTTTTTCCCATTCCCCTCACAACCTCTTATATGTAATTTTGTATAACAATGAAGGTCTCCTTCCATTTCCATCCAATTTCTCTTTTCTTTCCCTTTTCTCTACAGAATTTGATGAGAAGCTTGAGATCCATCAGGCAGTCCCTGTATGCTCACATCCCCATGACTTAGAGAAGAAGTCGGCTTTCCCCCCACACAGCCGTGATTTCATGTGGCTTTGATAGTCCACCAGGC
The DNA here is from genome assembly GCF_048772815.1 of Callospermophilus lateralis. Classification (NCBI taxonomy): domain Eukaryota; kingdom Metazoa; phylum Chordata; class Mammalia; order Rodentia; family Sciuridae; genus Callospermophilus; species Callospermophilus lateralis. Next base: position 335,273 of record NW_027514780.1, on the reverse strand, counting down.
AATCATAGTAATCTAGGCTAGCAAACCTGCATCTGGCTCACTTTTCCCTACATCCATTAGGTTTGTTTCCATTGTCTATGGTTTGGAAGGGATTTAATGGAATTTTAGTGGCATCCTCTTCATCAGGGATATCCCAATAGGAAAGACGTATAGCCAGCTAATAAATGTCTGGGTAGAGAGATGGTCACTAGTTACCTAATTGGGCTGTATACGAGATAGACCATAATTCTTTTCCAGTAGGATTTGTGATCAGCCATCGCTGCTGAACGGGCTGATGAGGGTTAGGACTACTGGTGGTCAAGGGGAGAGTCTATAGCTTTATCCATATGGCGAATACACAATTTGAAAGGGTTACCAGTCTTTTCCAGTTTCCAGCCAGAGTCTCAACAGGCCGCAGGCTTGAGATGAGAGGTATGGATCCAGGAAATGATTCTGTCTACCTTCACCGCTGTAGGTGTTATAAGTAGCACCTGGTATGGTCCTTTCAAGCGGGGTTCCAGGGATGACACCTGATGTCGTCTTACATAGAAGAAGTAAATTAATTGATGTTGATTTGGAGTCCTCTCGTCCCCAGGTTGTTAGGCAGTGGCCATCTGTTTTCACAGGTATCCTGAGTTCTTTCAAGAGCTTTAAGTCTGTAAAGCAAATGGGTGTGAAAGAAATCGTTAGGTCTTAGAGTTGGGGATAGGTCCCTTACTGGAGGAGGGGCACCATAGAAAATTTCATAGGGGGTGAGGTTACACAAAGAAACAGAGGGAGTATTTCTTGCATGAAACAGTTCATAAGGCAGGAGCATAGTCCAATATTTTATGCCGGTCTCTAAGCTTAATTTCGTTATGGTCTCTTTAATGTTTCTATTCATTCATTCTGCCTGTCCTGAACTCGGGGGTCTATAAGCACAATGTAACTTTCAATAAATCCCCAAGGTCCTGGCTAACCCCTGACTTATGTGGGTTATGAATGCCAGTCCATTATCACACCCTATTACTTTAGGCAGGCCGTATCTTGGAAAAATATCTCCCAGGATCTTCTTCACCACAATTTGCACTGTTTCTTTTTTTTTCTTTTTTTTCCTTTTCTTTTTTTCTTTTTTTTTTTTTTGGTGGGAAAGGCTTCAATCCATCCTGAAAATGTATCTACAAAGACTAGGAGATATTTAAGTCCATAACTTGCTGGCTTTATTTCAGTAAAGTACACTTCCCAGAATTGTCCTTGTCTGGTTCCTCATAGGTGCTTTCCTGTAGGAAGCTTGGAAGGATAAGAATTAACCATTTGATGGACCTTACAGGCTTTTGTTAACCATTCAGTTATTTCCTTTAACTGTGAGTCGGTTAGTGGAAAACTCTGTTCTTGATCCTTCATAAATGAATGTAGTTTCTTTAAACTAAGGTGAGTGATTTGATGTACATTATCTACTGACATAGTTAGAGCTGTGAATATAGGAGTTTTTACTGAAGGATTTAGAAATTCCACTTGGGGGCCTTCAGGGTTAAAAGTTATTTTGGCCCGGAGCTTGGTGAGCAGAACTCTGCCTATCAATGGGGCCGGGCATTCTGGGATTACTTGGAAGGAGTGATGGATTTTTCCTTTCCCCTGGTCCCAGGTCCTCTTAGTTGTCCAAGCCCGATATTTACTGCAATTAGCCCCTTGAATTAGAGACCTTTTATTTGATAGAGGGCAAAATGGAGCCTTAATGGCTGAGTATATTGCCCCTGTATCCACTTCAATGTTTACTGGGGTGCCCTCCACTTCAAAAGTTAACCTGAGCTCGGGGAGGGGATCTGATCCCCAACTTTCTTAGTCATCCTCCAGAGTCAGGATGGCTGGCTGGCGTGGCTGTCTCTTTCTAGGGCTCTCTTTGGCCCAGTGTCCTTTTTCTTTACAATAGGCACATTGATCTGAGGCCAGGGGTGGCCTCTAGTTTGGGCCCAGGTATCCCTTCCTGTCTCCATGTTTCTTATTTCTGGCCTATTTGTTGTTGTGACCAGGACCTGAGTCAATTCCTTAGTCTGTCTTTTGTTTCTTTTATCCACCCTTTGCTTCCTTATCTTCCTCAGTTTCTCTCGTATAGTATACGTTTTTGGCTTCTCTGACTAAATCTCTCAAAGTCATATCTTGTAATCCATCTAAGTGTTGCAACTTTCTTTAAATATCCATGGCAGCTTGCCCAATAAAGGCCATCATGACAGATGCCTTTTGAGCCTCTGCCTGAGTATCAAAAGGAGTATATCTCATATATGCCTCCATAATTCTCTCTAGAAACATAGAGGGAGATACATCAGGCCCTTGAATAAACTCTATTACCTTGGCCAAATTAGTTGGTCGCCTAGCAGCCACTAAGATACCCGCTATTAGAGCCCGGAGATAAGTGGACAGATGCTCCCTACCTTCAAAGGTGTTGGGGTCCCAGTTTTGTCGATTCTAGGGAAAGCCAGGTTGAATATGTTGGGAAGTGGTGTCAGTCACCCATCTGGTCCGAGGATATTATTTTCTAGCTTCCAGGAGGATTCTCTTTTGTTCCTCTGTCATGAAGAGAGTCCCTAGGTGTTGTTGGCAGTCATTCCAAGTAGGCTGGTGTGAAAACATCTATGAATCAACCACACCTGAGACACGAGTAGGGTCCTCTTAAAAGGGGGGATTGTTATTTTTCCAGTTATATAGGTCTGAAGAGGAGAAAGGCCAATACTGGTAGGCTTGCAATTTTTCCCCATGGCCATCCTCAATCATTGGCACATAGGGACGGAGGGGGAGCATCACGGGAGTTCCAGGGTTTTCAATCTTTCATTGATGGTGAGTTCCTTTAGCCGGGCCAGGTTCCTCCAGGGGAGGAGGGGCTGTGTGTGCCGCGGGGGGGTTTTCTGGAGGGTGCTGGGCTGGCTTAGCTTCCTCCAATGGCGGAGAGGCTGAGTCAGCAGCAGGGGAATCACTTAGAGGGTGTTGGGGGTTGGGAGACCAGGGCAAGGGATAAGGAGAGGGATGAGAGTCCAGTAGAGTTAAATCTTGTGACTTAGGCAGAAAAGAGGGTGGAGGAGGAGGAGGAGCAGAGGGTTTGAGAGATCGTGGGGGAAGGATTAGGAGCGGGGGCAGGGGCAAAGAAAGGCTTCACCCATGGAGGAGATTTGCAGAGGTAATGCCGGGTTAAGATATATGGCTTTTGATCTGGATGGCTATGTGGCCCTTCCTGAAAGACAATATCTCTGACTTTTTAAATTAGTGAGAAGTAGAAAAATCCTTCTAAGGGCCATCCGAATCCAAAGGTGGGCCACTCTGAGGCACAGAGAGTCTGCCAGGTCCAGCGGTTTACTGAAAAAGAAAGATTCTGAGCCCTTAAGCCGAATTTGGTCCAGTGATCAAGGGTCAGGGACAGAGGCATTGAAGTGCTCTTTTCCATAATGAAAAATGCACAAACAGTAAAAGCAACGACACATGACACAGACAAGACAAGACAATAAGACAGGAAATGGACGTCCAACACTGAGACGAGGACTGAGTAGCCGGCAATACCTGATGGGCTGGCAATACCGAATCTGAAACAAAATATCACTGAGTTGAGGAGACTATTGTTCCTTGATTTTCAGAGTCCTCTGGGGTGTCCCTCAGGGTGGTGGCCTGTGGCTCTGTGACACATCTGTCAGCCACCGTGAGAGAGAGCTCACACTCTTCATTGACAGCCATTTTGCCAAGCTCTAACCTGAAACCTGACACCAGAAAGAGGCGCCTTACAAATCCCTTGAGGAGCCAGTTGGGGTCTCTCGTCCGCTGCTGCCAGAACTCGGTGGAACCTCCATATGTAAAGGTCGGATGAGTGTCAGGCGAAGAGACCTCTAAGAAACTGTCTCATGCAAAAGCAAAGGGTTTATTGGTGGTCCAGCATGCTGGGGCTCAGAGCTCACTTCAATAGAGCAGAGAGTCCTGAGAACAGCTTAAACAGGGCTTATATACTTTCCTTGGGGAGGGCAGGGAGGGAAGTTAAGTATACAGAAAAACATGAAGAGACAACTACCTATTTTACTAACTTTTCACTAACGACTATACTTTGCCAGATTTCCTAATGTATCTATTGATATCTATTTTCCTACATATTTTCCCAGTTCATCATTGTGGCTGACTCTTCACATGTGCTGACATTTACATTTACTCTATACCCGAAAAGCTATAGCTAAAGAACTTTTGGTGCAAATTCTATACTCACTCTCCTTTCTAAACTACCGACTATCTTCTTAATCTTACCGACTATCACTTTTTCACTGGAAGTTATCTTTGACAATCAATCATCCAAGGCACAAGGTCCAATGCAATTGTATATCGATGTACCTGAGACATCTGTGCAGAAAATAAATCAAAGCTAAGTATCACAATCAAGGTCCTAATACACTTCTGGGTTTTAAATCTTACATAGATTTCTGTTTTCATACTTATATTTTACCTATATATTCTTGTAATTATCGCAGGTCATCAATACCATTATTCATCCAGCTGAATGATTCCTAACCCAAATCAAACCTGTTATTAACCCTAACCATACACTGTTGCCTCAATCTAACTTTACAGAAGAGCAGGGACAGAGATGGTCTTACAATACAAAAATGTAGGATTCCTTCCAACTACTGAGAAACTCAAAGGTCCATGCAAAAATGATCCCTGCAGAAGTTGTAGGCAGCTATGTAGGAACTGAGAGAGCAAAAGTCATCTTTCATTGTAAAAAACTTGGTCAGGATGAAGGAATGTGTCTGAATCAGCCTCTGTCTTCTTAATTTAGAGAAGAAGGACCCAACCAGGCCTGTGTTGAGAGCTGTTCCTGGGTGCCTATGGTTGATATACCATTCTAAGTTGTGAAAGTGTCACAGGAAGTAGGGGTACCCTCCATTTCATGGGACTCTTTGAAGCAACTGTTAGGACAACGTGGTTGCCAAGGCAGTGACCTTATTCACTTTCTGAAGGAAGTGACCTCACCTCACAACCTTGGTGACAGAACTCTCTGAACTTGGGATCCAGGAAGCCAGTCACCAAAATCCAGTCCCAGTCCCACTCCCAGGGGTCTCACTTGCTTGGATTTACCAAGGACAGATTTAGTCTTTCTTGGTACCTACTGATGTGAGGATGGCCAAATGCCAGAAAGCTCTGAAAAGTCACCTTTACTGAGAAAGCAGGTATTGGATCACCGCTGGCTCCTCATTAGTTCAAAATGTTGACCAAAGAGACCAGATCTGAGACAGGACAGGCCATTTTGTGGGAATAAAATATGGTCCACAATTAGAGAAACTCTGGATAGTCACAGACCTACTTCGGGGAAGGAGGTGCCTTTGTGGGTGTGGGTGTGAGTTTGTGGATTTGTCTCATGTTCTCAGAATAGGTAGGAAAGTCGGAATGTTTGGTTTGGTGTAGACTGTTTCGAGTAAGTCGTTTGACAAGGTGAGTGTTTCTATGTCTGTGTATCCCACGGTGTCCATGGTTGTAGACATTAGAAAAGAGAATGCATCAATTGATATGTCCTGTCTAGTTGAAAGCTTCCCAGCATTCATCCTGCCCAATTTATGAATGGATTTCAGCTTGCCTTATCGATGGGCAACACTTGCTATCTTTCAAAGTTTCTGCTTTCTTCCTGAATTCTGGCCACTCTCCAGAATAGGCTCATGGTTTTGTGTCCAATATATGTACCACTTCCAAGCCCTGTGACAACGCCATGTACTGGATAGCTGAAGGGAATGGCGAGCATCTCAGAAAACTCAGGTATCAGTGTGATCAGGAGAGTCTCAGTGGAGAAACCCTGCTTTGGGCCTTTTAATTACCAGTTGTTCTGCTGCCCTGAATGTCTGAAAGTTCTTTGCCTCAGGCCACCCCTTTTTGAAGCCTGAAAAAAACCTGTTTTCACATGGAAATGAATGGGCATCACCTGAGGCTTTTTGCTTAATTCCTTTGGAAAGGATGTGTCTGAATCAGCCTTTTGGCCCTGTGTGAGGCTTAGGCTTAGATTCTCAGCACCTGATAGATCTAAAGAAGGATCCCATGTGTGCATACAAAACCAAAATAGCCAAAAGAGCAGTCATTCTGGAGGAAGTCTCTCCCCTTCCTTTGTGAGGTTCTAGACCTACATCAAGTTAGAATAGGAATGCTTTGGGTCAAATAATTTCTTCAAAGCCCTGCAGAGGCTAGCCCGTAGGAGCTTGGGTTTCCTCATGTCTCCAATTCAGACAAAGAATCTAAACCCCAAAGTCAGTAGTCCTCAAATTGGAGAAGCAGAGAAGTATTAACAGCAGGCCTATGTGATCACACCAGGTTCACAGGAAGAGTGTCCAAGCCACCCTGTTTTTAGGCACATTAGGGGAAAGGAAGATTATTTTGGAGACTGTCTTGGTCTGCACCCCTCATAGAAACATTCAACCAGAGGTTATGAAGAGTGTTTATATGAAAGGTCATGAGGGCCATGTGGGAGTGTGTTGGTTTTAATTGTGGTCATTTGTGTGGTGGTTGGAAGAGATGACTGGGTCCACCTTGACATGAACTCTGGTGTGATTCCCCTAAGAGACTGAGTTCTGGAACTGACCTCAGAGATGTATTGCCATGAATTGTGTTGGGATGTTATGAGTTCACGCATGAGAGTCGTCCTTGGAAACTGAGATGTATGCCCAGGTTGTATTTCCACAAAGCACTGGGAATCACAGCCAAGATATCACATGATTTTATTCTGAAAGTCTTGGCAGCCATAGTTGAGAGTCAAAACACACATGGACCTCACATTGTAGACCTCAATGGGCCTGGATTCACGTGACCATTTAGCCAATCTTTGGGAAGCCTTGCCTGTGAGAATTCTCCATAGCTTTCATTGACATGAGCTTCCTCAAAATTTAATGGTTCTGGATTGATTTGAAACATACAGTGCCTCCAACTTCATCTTTCAAAAATGGCTAGATAAATACCAAGAAATTTTTGAAATTCCCATGACCAGGTGGCACTGGAGAACCTTTGGATGTCCTGTTGCTGATCATGAGTATACCAGACAGTGCCTTGATTGACTGAGTTTCATGAAAATGGTGTAGAACAGAGATGCCAATAAATTGGAGCCTGCTTAGTACTTGGCCTAGAGCAGTAGTGGGCAGGTGTGTGATAAAACATTTGTGGTGGGGCCATGTGGATCTGCCATTAGCTTCCAAATGTCTTGTGACTGACACGGTGCAGCAAGCAGTCCCTTCTATGTAAAGGCATCTTGTAATATTGAGAAGTTTCAGGGAAAGTTTCAGAATTAAGTTGCTATGGTCAATGGGGAAAGCTATGTGGGATAGAAGCATGGTTGGTGCATTGTCCTGCAGAAGCTGACCCACCACACGTGACAGAACTCCCTCCAGCACTGTGTCCCAGTTGACCTCTTTGTATTTTGTGAAGCAAATACCAAACTCCCAGTGAAGCCGCAAGAAACACCATGAAAACTTTAGGATCACAAAATGGCTTCACAGTCCACACGGGGAGACACTTAGACCCCAGGGGCCACAGTTTAGCTACAAATAGCAAATTCAGCACTGCTGCTCATGTTCAGTGGAAAATAAGAAACCATGTCCTCCAGATCACATAGATGCAGACCCACCTTTATTGGTCTCACTAGAAACGAAGCTAAAGCACTTGACAACAACATATGTTTCAAGTGCCCAACCTCAGAGGCAGTTCCACAAGAAGTCTTTAGGCCAGAAGAGCTCCAGTTTGTGGAGTGTTTACCCTGTCCCTTACTTTTGGAAACTCCTTAGCATATTCTATTCCAAATATGTATTCACAGATTTTCTAACTCTTCTCCTCTAATTTTGTCTTACTTGGGGACTAGGTAATGTCAAGCCATTGTTCTGGATGACAGTGGGAACAATTTTTTTTAGCACATATTTGTATACACATTGGATTCATTTTATAATTTTCCAGTCAAAATAGTGAATCCCTCACACTAACCCCTATGCTACTAAACTCTGACTAGAATAATAACCCAAACAGAATTGAAATACAAGCAGTTCAGAGGAGGCATCGTGTATAGTTGGACTTGCCTTTTGCATTATATAGGGTAGGAGTTATGAATCTAGTCAATTATTTGGTTGAAAGAATTCTCCATGTTTTTTTAAAGTTAACAAATATGTGAATTCCTGTCTCCCTTTCTCTGTAGCCTATTTAGCACATGTAGTTTTATATGCACATATAGATTCATACCTGGTATCACACGTATATTTTTGGTGAGGTGGCTGACTTGGCATATAGAAATTGTGAGAAGATATCACTCCTTCTAAAAGCTGTTGGAACTGAGAATTCAACCTATGGGTGATCCTCCTATTTAAATAGCATTATACATAAATCCATGTTCAGTAAAATAAATATTTTTGAATCTGTGGATGATATGTATTTCATGATGAATTTCGATTGGCATATATAATGCTACTTTTTAATGTCTCTCTGTGTGTGTCTGTATATATATATATATATATATATATATATATATATATCCTCCAGATTTTTCAAAATATGAAATATATGTGTCTTATTATGCACTCCCAAATTTCATTCATATTCATGTATGTGGATTTATAATCTACTTTTCAAAAGATTATTCTCAGAAATATTCATCCACCTGAAATAACATTTTGGTTTACTAGTACTGAAAACTATCTTCAGTAAATGGTGCATAGAAATCCTAATATTTTGACATTGCAAGATGGCCATGAATAGAGTGCATCACACCCTTTGTACTGCGCAACTTCACATGTGAATAAAGAGTTAGAATGACGAAAAAGTATCTTGTTAGGATCTTACAGAAAAATGGGTGTGCCTGGAACCTAGAAGAATGATTTCCACCACCGAGGTCCTGTAATTGAGTCTCAAACAAGAGCCAACTATGCGACCGAAGATCTGGGGTGGCTGATCCGTGCGGCCCATGCCGTGGCTACAGACGGCGGGCCTCCACCGTGAAGCGACCAGCATGCAGGGAGAAACGTTGCTGCGGATTCTGTGGAATCCGGCTGGCTCACCCACCACTGAGCCCGGGGCTGAGTTCGGGATTTCAGATGGGGAAGAAAGTGTTACAGTTCTATCCCCCACAACCGAAACTCCACCGAGGAAACCAACGGCCACCATCTTGGAGAGCTGAAGTATCCACCACCACTCTCCGACAGATTGCAACAACAAAACAGGTGTGTGTTACTCAGCTTATCTCCCATACAGCAGGTAATTCACAAAAATTCTCTCTTAGGCTTTCCGGGGGAGGGATTACCAGAGAAAGCCTTCATAAAGACGGGGGGAAAACTAGTGGCACCTGACCTTCAACTTCCCCTCCCATCACCGGTGAAAACAAAACTTTTCTAGCCAGCGCAATGGGTGGGGCAAGCGGAAAAAATCAAAACAATAGAGTGCCAGTGTTCCCAATAGACACCCTCCACACCCAAGGAACGGCAGGCAAAGAGTACAGTTTGAGCTGCCAAGAGGCATCACTCAGGGGAAATCTGGTGTAGCAGGGGAAATCAGGACTCGCAGAGGAAACCAGGGGACCAGAGGACAGGCACGCGTGACTAGGATGCTGGAGAACGCCTGCCCACCTCAACCAATCACCCGCTGGCTGCCTGCGCAATTGGGCAGCTAGAGATCACCCGCCCGCCGGTGACAGCCCATTCGCTGATTGCACGACTGGATGGCTGCAGACCGCCCGCCCGCCAGCGACCGGGAGGTGAAACCAACCAGAGACAGTCCAGTCCCACCCCCCCATTCAAACACCCCGGCAAGGAGCCTGGGGCCCGCCATAGCAGACAGGTGACATCACTGGAGCTCAGCTGTCGGAATTCCTTCCAAGTGGAATCCACTTTTGCAGGCATAGTCTACAAACACAAAAGAGAGACAACAGAGATATATAAAACCAAAACAAATCTATTGAAGAAAGCAGAAACACAGCAATCAAATTGAGCTGAAAAGTAACGTGAACATCATGAAAAAACAAGGGAAAAAAAGGTGTGCAAAAAATGCAGGACAACTAAATTCTAAAGGAGGACCGTGAAGCATCAGAAATAGGGATAGGGAAAAAACTCAAGGCATACCTAACTCAGATGGAAAGGAATATTAGAGAAGACATGAGGCAGCAAGTCCAAGCAATAAAAGTATATTTTGAAAATCAAATAAACAAACAAATTCAAATGGCAAAGAATGAGCTTTACCAGGAGATAGAGACATTAAAAAGAAATATCAAACAGTAATCCTAGAAATTCAGGAAAGTATAAACCAAATTAAAAACTCAAACGAAGAGTATTACAAATAGACTAGATCAAGTAGAAGTTAGAACGTCAGATAATGAAGACAAAGTTTATCAACTTGAAAAGAATAGAGTAAACACAGAAAAGATGCTTAAATCCCATGAGCAATCTATTCAAGAGATATGGGATGTCATAAAAAAAAAATTTGAGAGTCATTCGGATAGAAAAAGGCATAGAGATTCAAACCAAAGGAATGGACAACATATTAAATGAAATAATTCTAGAAAATTTCCCAGAGATGAAAGATGGAATGGATTGCCAAATCCTGGAAACCTACAGGACCCCAAGCATTCAAAACCATAATAGACCAACTCCAAGACAAATATTTATGAAGATAGCCAGAACAAGGACATACAGAACAAAGAGAGAATATTAAAAGCTACGAGAGAAAGTAGGCAGGTTACATTCAGGGGTAAACCAATTAAGTTAACGACTGATTTTTTTCATCACAAACTTTGAAAGCAAGAAGATCCTGGAACAAAGTATTTCAAACGTTCAAAAATAATGGATTCCAACCAAGAATACTGTATCCAGCAAAATTAAGCTTCAGATTTGACAATGAAATTTAAGTCTTTCACGATAAACAAAAGCTAAAAGAATTCACAGCCAGAACACCAGCAGTGCAAAGCATTTTGAGCAAAATACTACAAGAAGAGGATTTGAAAAGTAATGCCTGAAACTAGCAGCAGGAGGTATCTCAGTAAAGGGAGAGGAAAATAACCAAAAAGTAAAAACTAACCAAAATAAATAAATAAATGAATAAATAAATAAATAAATAAACAAACAAACAAACATGACTGGAAGTAGAAATCATATTTCAATTGTAACCTTAAATGTCAATGGCCTAAACTCACCAATCAAGAGACATAAGCTAGTAACCTTGATCAAAAAAAAAAAAAATCCAACAATATGCTGCCTTCAGGAGACTCATATGATAGGTAAAGACATACAGAGGCTGAAATTAAAAGTTTGGGAAAAATCATACCACTCACATGACCCTCGGAAGCAAGCAGGAGTGGCCATACTCATATCGAATAAAATCAACTTCAAACCTACGTTAATCAAAAGGGATAAAGAAGGACACTATATACTGTTAAAAGGAACCTTGCACCAACAATGCATAACCATTATCAATTTGTATGCACCAAACAATTGAGCTGCAACACTCATAAAACAAACTCGCCTCAAGTTCAAGAGTCAAATAAACTACAACACAATAATTATGGGTGACTTCAACACACCGCTCTAGCCATTAGACAGATCCTCTAGACAAAAACTGAATAAAGAAACTATAGAATTCAACAGCAAAATCAGTAACCTAGACTTCACCGACATATATAGAATATATCAACCATCAAAAAGTGGATACACGTTCTTCTCAGCAGCACATGGATCCTACTCAAAGATAGACCATATATTATGCCATAGGGCAATTCTTAGTAAATATAAAGTCGTGGAGATAATACCATGCAGAATATCTGATCATAATGGAATGAATCTGGAAATCAATGATAAAAGAAAGAAGGAAAAATCCTACATCACATGGAAAATGAACAACATGCTACTGAATGATCAATGGTTTACAGAAGACATAAAGGAGGAGATAAAAAAATTCGTAGAGACAAATGACAATACAGACACAACATACTGGAATCTATGGGACACAATGAAAGCAGTTTTAAGAGGGAAATTCATTTCTTGGAGTTCTTTCCTCAAAAAAAAAAAAAGAAAAATCAGCAAATAAATGAACTCACACTACACCTCAAAAACCTAGAAATGGAAGAGCAAAACAACAGCAAATGTAGTAGAAGACAAGAAATAATTAAAATTAGAGCAGAAATCAACGAAATTGAAACAAAAAAAAATTGAAAATATTGATAAAACTAAAAGTTGGTTCTTTGAAAAAATAAATAAGATTTGCAGGCCCTTAGCCATGCTAAGGAAGAGAAGAAAAGAGAGAACTCAAATTACTAACATACGGGATGAAAAAGGCAATATCACAACAGACACTACAGAAATAAGAAGATAATTAGAAAGTATATGGAAACCCTATGTTCCAATAAAATAGATGATAGTGAAGATATCAATAAACTTCTTAAGTCATGCGATCTGCCCAGATTGAGTCAGGAAGACACACACAATTTAAACAGACCAATAACAAAGGAAGAAATAGAAGAAGCCATCAAAATACTACCAACCAAAAAAAGCCATGGACCGAATGGGTATACAGCAGAGATCTACAAAACCTTAAAAAAGGAATTAATACCAATACTTTCCAAGCTATTTCAAGAAATAGAAAAATAAGGAACTCTTCCAAATTCATTCTATGAGGCCAATATCACCCTGATCCCAAAACCAGACAAAGACACTTCAAAGAAAGAAAATTACAGACCAATATCTCTAATAAACTTGGATGCAAAAATTCTCAATAAAATCTTGGTGAATCGAATACAAAAGCATATCAAAAAAATTATGCACCATGATCATGTAGGATTCATCCCTGGGATGCAAGGCTGGTTCATTATACGGAAATCAATAAATGCTATTCACCACATCAATAGACTTAAAGACAACAACCATATGATCGTATCGATAGATTCAGAAAAAACATTCGACAAAGTTCAGCATCCCTTTATGTTGAAAACACTAGAAAAACTAGGGATAACAGGAACTTACCTCAAGATTGTAAAAGCTATATATGCTAAACCTCAGGCTGGCATCATCCTAAATTGAGAAAAGCTGAAGGCATTCCCTCTAAAATCTGGAACAAGAGGGATGCCCTCTATCACCACTTCTATTTAATTCAGTTCTTGAAATACTAGGCATAGCAATTAGACAGACAAAAGAAATTAAAGGCATAAAACTAGGAAAAGAAGAACTTAAATTATCGCTATTTGCGGATGACATGATAATATATTTAACAGACCCAAAAGGGTCTACAGAGAAACTGCTAGAGTTAATAAATAAATTCAGCAAAGTGGCAAGATATACAATCAACACGCATAAATCAAAGGCATTCCTGTATATCAGCAGCAAAACTTCTGAAATGGAAATGAGGAAAACCACTCCATTCAAAATATCCTCAAAGAAAATAAGATAATTGGAAAAACAATTATATAGTTGGGAATCAACCTAACAAAAGAGGTGAAAGATTTATTAATGAAAACTACAGAAACATAAAGAGATAGAAGAAGATCTTAGAATATGGAAAAATATACCCAATTCATGGATAGGCAGAACTAGCATCATCAAAATGGCGATATAACCCAAATTCTCTACAGGTTTAAATTGATGCCAATCAAAATCCCAACGACATTTCTTGTAGAAAAGATAAAGCAATCATGAAATTCATATGGAAAAACAAAAGACCCAGAATAGCAACAGCAATTCTAAGCAGGATGTTTGAATCTGGAGGTATAGCGATACCAGACTTCAAACTGTACTACAAAGCAATAGTAACAAAAACAGCATGGTACTGGTACCAAAACAGGCAGGTGGACCAATGGTACAGAATAGAGGACACAGAAACCATTCCACAAAATTACAACTTTCTTATATTTGATAAAAGGGGCTAAAAACCTGCAATATACGAAGGACAAATGGTGCTAGAAAAATTGGAAATCGATATGCAACAAAATGACACTGAATCCCTTTCTCTCGCCAAGCAAGGAAGTTAACTCAAAATGGATCAAGGAGCTAGATATCAAATCAGAGACACTGCATCTGATAGAAGAAAAAGTTGGCTACGATCTACATACTGTGGGATCGGGCTCCAAATTCCTTTATAGGACACCCATAGCCCAAGAGTTAATAACAAGAATAAATTAATGGGACTTACTTAAACTAAAAGTTGTTTTTTTTTTTCTCAGCAAGAGAAACAATAAGAGAGGTAAATAGAGAACCTACATCCTGGGAACAAATTTTTACCCCTCTCACTTCAGATAAAGCCCTAATATCCAAAATATACAAAGAACTCAAAAAATTAAAAAGTAAGGTAACAAATAACCCAATCAACAAATGGGCCAAGGACCTGAACAGACACTTCACAGAGGAGGACATACAATCAATCAACAAGTACATGAAAAAATGCTCACAATCTCTAGCAGTCAGAGAAATGCAAATCAAACCACCCTAGGATACCATCTCACTCCAGTAAGATCGGCAGCCATTAGGAAGTCAAACAACAGTAAGTGTTGGCGAGGATGTGGGGAAAAGGGGACACTTGTACACTGCTGGTGGGACTGCAAATTGGTGCAGCCAATTTGGAAAGCAGTATGGAGATTCCTGGGAAAGCTGGGAATGGATCCACCATTTGACCAAGCTATCACACTTCTTGGACTATTCCCTGAGGATCTTAAAACAGCGTACTATTGGGATACTGCCACATCAATGATCATAGCGGGACAATTCACAACAGCTAGACTGTGGAACCAACTTAGATGCCCTTCAGTAGATGAATGGATTAAAAAAAATGTGGAATCTACACACAATGGAGTATTACGCAGCACTAAAAAATTACAAAATCATAGAATTTGCAGTGAAATGTATGGCATTAGAGCAGAATATGCTAAGCAAAGCTAGCCAATCCTTAAAAAAACAAATGCCAAATGTCTTCTTTGATATAAAGAGAGCAACTAAGAACAGAAAGGGAGGAAGAGCATGAGGAAAAGATTAACATTATACAAAGACGTGTGGGGGGAGAGAAAGGGAGAGAGAAGAGAAAGCATATGGAAATGGTAGAATACCCTCAATGATACACAAAATTACACATAATAGGTTGTGAGGGGAAATGGGGCGGAAATAATGGAGAGAATTAAACAACAGCACATGAGGTAGAGAGGGAAGATGGGAGGGCAGGGGAGGGGGGATAGTAGGGGATAGGAAAGGTAGTAGAATACAACAGTCACTAATATGCCATTATGTAAAAATGTGAATGTGTAAGCTATGTGTTTCTGCAATTCTTATTTGGGGAAAAAATGGGAGTTCATAAACCAAATGAGAAAAATGTATCAAAGATGATATATCATGAGCTTTGTAATGTTTTGAACAACCAATAAAAATAAATAAATAAATAAAGGTTTAAAATTGAGTAGGAAGAAATCAGCTAAAAAAGGGTTGAGATGCATTCATTTTGCTAAGCAGAAACTTTGTTTTGTGTAGTTGTAACTATCACAAATTTATTTTACCAGAAATTTGGCTTTTGAAAATGCACATAAAATGAGATTAAAGGATAATTCACCTACCTTCATGAAAAATTCATAGCATTTCCTATATTTTTCATATTTCATTTTTTTAGATAATATTTTGTCATGGACCATGTCTAGCCTTAGGCTATTCTTCCAGAATACTACCTCATCTGACAAGTTCGTACAATGTATTGGATTTTTCTTTTCATCTTTTATTTAATTGTTTCTAGCTAATAATGTGTATTTCTTCTTATCTTTATTTGGACATACATACCCAAGTATATCTTTGCATTTTATGTTTTACTGGGGAAGAGACTCATCAAAAGCTCTTTGTTATATGTATTAACAATCAAACATTCAGAGAAGGCAATTATTCTTAATTTTGCATGAAAATAACTTTGTACCATTTTTCTTATAAAGATTTAGAATTATTAATAATGTCCCTGCTGTAATAAGTAACTACTTACAATAAGAATTAAACAATTGACTTTATATCAATTATGAATATGAAAAGTACTAAAATAAATATTTGGCAATTAATACACAATTGATAGAAATTGAAATCACGAGAAAGCCATTTAAATTGTCAGTGCGTATGGTCCTTAAATAATAGGTTTTTTAAAAAAATTTTTCTCTAATTCATAAGATATATTATGCCATATTATAGCTTAATGTGATATAAAACCTTAAATTATCACAATGATAATAATAATCCATTGTTCCTTCCTCTACATTCTGTGGCATGCTAGTACTAAAATAAATTGTATTATAACACCAAAAAAAAAGCCAAATCATAATATTTCTACAGTAACTGACACGAGTTTAACATCAATGCAAGTAGATTAGATTCCTATGGGACATGATGTGCATTTTGACGTTCATTTTTATTCAACACTGGAACATTACTATTTCTTCAGTTTATGCACATCAGAGGATATATAAATATTTCATCCACAATTTAGCAAATTTATACGCATTTGTTTAACTTCAAATCACTTCCTGCTTCAGAACCCATGTATTCCTCCATGTTTCTTGACTGCTCTTTTCATGAGACTTCTTTCCAAACACATTATTTTCGATTTCCTTTATCATATTTGAAGCAAAACACCCGTCATGATAAACCATAACCCTAATATTACCTTTAAATGTATAAGTGGTTGGAAAGAATGATTGTATATCAATATAAGATTTCTTACTTAGTTACAGATATCAATTCAATCCATTATTTAAAGTGGAACCAGTTATATTATTTATTCACAGTATGGTCTATTCATGTATTATCTCTATATTCATAGACACAGGGTACACCTCTTTGTACCCCCAATACTAATTTATACGTCTTCAAAATATTGCTCCCAGAAATGGTGGAACAAATACATGTAACCTGATCTACATATACATTTTATCACAGTAATATTCTGAACAGAAAAAGCAAAGTTCTCACTTATGATTGTACCATACCTAAATGGAAAGTGATCCTGGATTACTAAAAACATCCATGTCCAGGTTGCCTAATGATCTCAAATGAAAATCCTATTGGTGACTACATATTTGTTTCTTCCAAAGATTATATATTCAAACTCAACCCTTTGAATACGTCTAAAGCTGTCACTCACTTTACACTTTGAATGGTTTTGTAATGTGTCTATTGATATCTGCTTTCCTACATATTTTCCCCAGTTCATCATTGTGACTGAATCTTCACATGTGCTATCACTAACATTCACTCTCTAACCGAAACCCTATTGCTAAAAAACTTTGGTCCAAATCCTATATTCACTCTTCTTCCTAAACCTACCTACTGTCTTCCTAATCCTACCGACTATCCCTTTTTGACTGGATGTTCTCTTCTACATTCAATCATCCAAGGTACAAGGTCCTATGCCATTTTATATCAATTTATCTGAGACATCTGTGCAGAACGTAATTCAATGCTAAGTATCCCAATCAAGAACCCAATGACCTTCTGGGCTTCAAATCTTACTTAGATTTCTCTTTTCGTTCATATATTTCACCTCTATATTCTTATAAATATCACAGGTTCCCAATACCATTGTTCATCGAGCGGAATGGTTCCTAATCAAAATTGAAAATGTTATTAACACTAACCATACACTGTTCCCTCAATCTAACTTTACAGAAAAGCAATGACAGTGTTGGTCTTACAATACAGGAATGTATGGGATCTTCCATCTGATGAGAACCTCAAAGGTATGTGCAGAAATGATCCCTGGAGAAGATGTAGGCAGCTATGAAGGACCTGAGAGAGCAAAAGTCATCTTCCATGGAAAACAACCTGGTAGGATGAAGTTTGGTGTCTGAATCAGCCTCTGTCTTCTTAATATAGAGGAGACGGACCAAACCAGGCCTTTTGGAGAGCTGTTCCTGAGAGCCTATGGATTATATCCCATTCTAACTTATGAAAGGGTCACAGGAAGTAGGGGCAGCCTCCATCTAAAGGGACCATAAGAAGCAACTGCTAAAACAAAGTGGTTGCCAAGGCAGTGACCTCATTCAGTTCCTGAAGGAAGTGACCTCAACTAACTTCCTTGGTGTTGGAACTCTTTGAACTTGGAATCAAGGAAGCCAGGCACCCCGAGCCAGTCCCAGTCCCAGTCAAAGTTGTCTCACTTGTTTGGATTTACCAAGGAGAGGGTCAGTCTTTCTTGGTACCTACTGATTTGAAGATGTCCAAATGCCAGAAGAGCTCTGAAGAGGGGCCTTTCCTGAGAAAGAAGGTAGTGGCTCACCACTGGTTCCTGTCAACTTCACAGAGTTGACCAAGGAGATCAGATCTGAGACAAGACAGGCCATTTCGGAGGAACATAGTATGGCCCAGCAGTCAGAGAACACTCCGAATAGTCACAGACCTACTTGGGGGAAGGAGGTGCCTTTGTGGGTGTGGTTGTGGGTTTGTGATTTGGTCTCATGTTCTGAGAATAAGTTTTTGCAGATATCAGCTCCGGAGCCCAGGAATTAATTCTCATTGGGGCTAAGGTTCCCCACCAGTGAGATTTGAAATTGGCGCTGGCTGCAGAGTTAACAAGGGCGGGGACTTTTAACGCCACTGCAGAAAAGAAGAAGGTACGAAGAAGAAGTCCTTAGGTGCCATGTTGGGGTTTTTCTCTGGGGTATGGCTGCCATTTATACTTTTCCTAACATTCCTCCCTTTTTGTTTTCTTAGAAAGTGGGGCATTGTTTGTCATTTCTGGCTGCTGCCTGCTGTGTGGGGGTGCTGTGGGGCCTAGAAAGGGAAGTGGACAAATGCTCGGGGGCCAGGTCTGGGGATATCATGGCAGCCAGAAATAAAAGCCAGTGGTATAGATAGCTACTTCAGTAGGGGTAAAGTCTATGAAAGTTCCCTGATGCCACAAGTTGTCGATGGCATGAAACCAGTCCTGGATGGAGGAGATTGTTGGTATCAGCTACTGGTCCTGTAACAGAGACTCTAGGAAATACTGGAAGCGTTGCCTGGTCATGGCGTCACCAGCACTTGAAGAAGATCAGAGCGAATAAAAACAGAATGAAGATAAAAATTAAAGCAAAGGTCAATTTTTGGCAGAAGTTCCATGTTGGGGGACTGACACGGAAGAGGCCAAGGGCCATGAGGAAGCTTAGAAGGTCATAAAGACTCATGAATCCAGGATGGCAGATTAAGAGGTTCTCCAAGCTCGTTGCCTCCCGCTGTCTGATGTACGTTGCATTCCATCGTGCCTGGTAGTGAGCTTCATCACTGAGTGAACTGTTCTCTTGGAGATGTTAGGGGTTCATCGGTCATCAGAGGATGGTAGTGCCTAAGCAAAAGCTGGTTGAAATTTTGATTAGAAATTTTTTGCAGTTGGGTTTGAAGGAACTTCATTATGCATGGCAAGAGAGCAAACAAAGGGAGCATCCCAATAAGGGGCCCCAAGATAGGTAGTAAGTACATGGCAAGATAGGATTGGAAGAACCCTGTTATGGGATTGGAGGAGCTAGGTTTGAGCAATTTGGTCAATAATTTCTGCAATTTAACAACATTTTTTTCTATCAGCCCAGATTCATTAACATAAGAGCAACATTCCTCTCTGAGGAATAGGCATGTACCCACTTTTTCTGCAGTGAGAAGATCAATTGCCCTTTGGTTCTGTAAAGCCACTTGTGCCAATGAAGTAACCTGGCGCTGCAAGGAGCCCAGAGACTCAGCAGTGGTATCGAGTGCTTCCTGCAGTTTTTGTTGCAGGTCTTTGAATGCCCATAGAGCATGACCTATAGCTCCACCAGAGAGTCCGAGACCCGCCACTGAGGTTGTTAAAGTGAGGCCTACCAGAACCGGCAGAAAGACTGCCCTACGGGTTCAGGAAGGTAGGGCCAACTGTCGGAATTCGGTGGGAGTATACAAAGACAGCTGAGGAACTACAGTAACCAAGAAACAGGTGCCAGAGACATTGATCGTTGAGGTACTTAAAGACCCATTACACCAGAGGAAATGTCCAGGTTGCATAAATGCAGGGCTCGATTGGGTGCTTAAGCTCAAGGAACAAATGGGTAAAGGATTCATTATTGGCAGGTGGAAACAGATGAAAGCAAATAAAGTATTGGTGAAATAACTTTCCCACAGTGGGATACGTGTCACATGTATGGGTTGTCCTTTCTTAGAGAAATTGTAGGTTTTTGCTGAAATATTTCCTGCCGCTAATGGGACTAAGTGAAGCACAGAGAAAGCACTGAGAAGGAGGCACAAAAAGAGGGGTGGAGTTTAATAATCGAAGAGATTGGTGTAACAAATTGAGCCATGTGTCAGGGGGACCTGAGGGGGTTGAAGTGTCTGAATCCTTTGTGGATGAGCTATGGATAAGATCTAAAAGTTTTGATTCTGACTCCTTAATGTGTTCGACTACCTGGATGGTTGCCTTAGGTGGCATAATCAGGGTGCGGCCAACTGTCATCCACTCTGTGGGTCTGGCTGAGGTTGTCCGAGCATAGACAGCAAACTCAACATACTCCCAACGTTTGGCCTTGGGGTCAGGTATATCTAAAGTATACCATCCATTGTTATCAGATAAAGAGACTTTATCCCACTTTAGGTAACTAGAAGTCCACACTTTAGGGTAACAAAGTGAGTGGTAAGAATAGCTACCATGTTCATCATGGAACCTGCATGACCAATAGGGGCACCCATTATATATCTCAGGCCACCAATGACAATAGTCTTTTGTTTGATCAAAAAGGAAGCAAATGAAAAGCCAGTTCCAGCTACCAGGGACGAAGGTCTTTGAAGGTGACAATTTTAGGGAAATAGAGGTGCAGTTGTGGATGAAGCAAGTAGTTGCATCCACTGCACGGACCTTCTACATGCCATGTTCTGAGTATCGTTCCTGAAGAGTGAATAAATACATGGTAGGAGAGGAGGGTAAAGACCAGTCCCGATAGAGCACAGAAAATAAGCAGAGCACAAAAAACAAGCAGTTACAGAAGATTAGGGTGTTGAGAGAGCCCATTGTGACTTTTTTAAGAGGAATTGGGCTGCATGGAACACCGTGTGAGCCGCAACTTAAATGGGTGAGATGAGTGTGGAGAGCAGGAGTTAATGGGAGGTTCAGGAGGTGATTCTTGGAGTTCCTCTGGGTTGGTCCTGTCGTCAGCAGGTGGGGCCTCCTGGTGATATGGCTTCAACCTAGAAATGTGAATCCAGGGAGTTAGACGGTTGTCTGGTAAGGAGAGTTTGGCGGCAGTGGGGGTACAGAGAATGACAGGATAGGGGCCTTCCCATTTTGGGGCAAGAGTCCCTTTCTCCTCTGGGGTATTATAATATACTAGACTCCCAGGTGTTAAGGGAGGAGTGTTTGGAGAGGACACTGGGTCCGGATGAAGCCAGTCCTGATATTTCCAGAGTTCCGAGCGGAGATGATACAAAAGAGGCAAAGACAAATCTCGGGTGAGAGGTCCTTGTGAAATGACCAACCCAGGGGGTATAAGAGGTCTTCCATACATTATCTCAAAGGGAGACAGTAAAGATGGTTTTTAGGGAGAGCTCTGATTCGAAGCAAATCCAAGGGAAGGAGTTTGACCCAGTCTAAGTTTAATTCCATTGTCAATTTGGTAAGGACTTCCTTTAGAGTACAATTTACCCTTTCCACTTTCCCTGAAGCTTGTGGATAATATGGACAGTGGAAATGCCACTTGAAGGAGAGGGCTTGAGAGACCTTTTGTGTGATTCTAGAAATAAACTCAGGGCCATTGTCATATTGTAGAGAAGTGGGCATACCAAACCTGGGGATGATGTCTGTCAGTAAGATTAAAGCTACAGTGGAAGCCGTTTTATTGGAAGTGGGAAATGCCTCAATCCAACCAGAGAAAGTGTCCACAAAGACAAGGAGGTATTTAGTGCACCATACTGTGAGCATGTTGGTGAAGTCTACCTGCCAGTCAGCAGTGGGAATGTGTCCCCGGGCTTGGTGGGAAGGAAAAGGTTTGGCCCTTAAAGGAGTATAAGTGTTGGTCCACTGACAGATCTGACAATTAGAGGCTATATTCTGTAGCATGGCTTTGTCAGAGAGGGTGAGCGAGAAGAAGCTCTGTAAAAAGAGGGTCAAAGACTGAGAATTGGAAAGGAATAGAGTATGAAGGAACTTGAAGAGATCCTTGTTCTTACTGGAAGAAGTAGGGGCTTCAGATGAGCTGTCTAAAGTGGCCATTATATGTCCCCCAGGGGGTCCATCATTGGAAGTGGTAGCAGCCATTTATTCCGCCTGGTCAGCTTTGGCATTGCCCTCAGTGATAAGAGAGACGTCCTTCTAATTAGACCTACAATGGACAACTCCCACCTGGGTGGGTAAGTGGGAGGCCTTTATCAGATTGGTTATAAGAGCCGAATTAGTGATCACATTACCTTTGGTGGTAAGTAGGCCTCGCTCCTTTCATATTGCAGCATGGGATAAGATATGGAAGACATATTTTGAATCAGTATAAAGGGTTAGGGATTTGCCTTGTGCTAGAAGGCAGGCACGAGTGGCTACAATAAGTTCAGACTGCTGGTTGGTAGTTCCTGAAGGCAGAGCTTTGGCCTCTATAATCTCAGTGGCTGAAACTACAGTGTATCCAAAGTAATGAGTGCAATTCTGCCTAAAGGAACTGCCATCAGTAAACCAGATAAGGTCAGGCTTGGCTAGTAGTCTCTCAGAAATGGAAGAATGACAGGGGAGGAAATCATCTAAGGTTTCCAACCAATTATGAGTTGGTGTGTTAGACGTGGGAGTCATTGAGAGCAGTGAGGCAGGGTTCTGTGCAGAGCAGGGGAGGAAAGTAATATTAGGGTTTTCCAGAAAGGAAGTGAGGAGTGACAGAACTCTGGATGGAGGAAGGGTTTGAAAGCCCTTATAAGCTAAAAGATCCTCCAAGTGATGTGGGGAGTGGATAGTTAAAGGGGCCCCAAAAGTAAGTTTAGAGGCTTCTTTGTGTAAAATTTGTCCAGCAGCCAGAGCTCTTAAGCAAGGGGCCCACTCACGGATGGTAGGGTCAATTTGCTTGGACAAATATGCCACAGGTGCAAATGTAGGCCCATAGTTTTGACCTAAGACCCCAAGTTCTTGCCTCCCTTTTTCATGGACATATACATGAAATGGTCTTGAAAGATCAGGAAGGTGAAGGGCAAGTGCCTTTAAGACAAGTTGCTGAAGCCTGCGCAAGTGGTAGTTTGGGGAGGAGGCAAGAGATTCACTAGGGGGTCCCTTTGCTAGTTCATACAGGATTTGTATAGAAG
The DNA here is from genome assembly GCF_048772815.1 of Callospermophilus lateralis. Taxonomy (NCBI): domain Eukaryota; kingdom Metazoa; phylum Chordata; class Mammalia; order Rodentia; family Sciuridae; genus Callospermophilus; species Callospermophilus lateralis. The sequence goes on along the minus strand of NW_027514780.1, from coordinate 312,087 downwards.
AGAATAATTTGGGATCCAGGCCCTAAAATAACCTGCTAGTCCTAGGAATGATAGTATTTTGGCTTTTGTATGGGGCACTGGAAGATCAGAGAGGAGTTGCCTCCTATCCAGTGTTATTTCCTTTTTTCTGGGTGTAAGGCAAAAACCAAGAAAGGTGACAGAAGACTGGGAAACCTGGGCCTTGTGGGGAGACTTCCTATTTCCCTTGTCTGCTAGGAAATTAAGAAGCTGTGCAGTGTGGGATTGAGAGTGTTCCCAGAGGGACTACATAGAAGAAGGTCATCGACATATTGAAGGAGAGTAGAGTCAGGACAGGTCGGGTGAAAGGATGTGAGGTCCTGGGCAAGAACTTGGCCAAAGAGATGGGTGCTATCCCTGAATCCCTGTGGGAGGATAGTCCAGGTAAGCTGATGAGAATGGCGGGTGTGAGAGTCAGTGCAAGTAAAAGCAAAGATATCCTGAGATTCTGAGAACAAGGGAATAGAAAAGAATGCATGTTTCAAATTTAGAACCAAGAAGTGGGTAGTAGTGGCAGGGATCTGAGAGAGGAGGGTGTAAGGGTTGGACACTAGCGGGTGGATGGGGACCACAGAGGAGTAGACAAGGGGAAGGTCTCGAACCAGCCTGTAGGACACGTTAGGTTTCTTAACTGCCAGAATGGGGGTGTTGAAAGGAGAGTGTGTAGGCCTAAGATACCCCTTTCATTATAAATCCTGGATGATGGCTTCTAATCCGAGGAAGGCTGTGGTTGTGAGTGGATATCATGGTTGACTAATATATCTTGAAGGGTCCAGTAAGACAATATGAATAGGACTGCATTTAGCCATAAAGGGTGTAGTTGTGTCCCAAAACTCAGGGTTAACTGGTTTAGATAGTCGTGGGAGAGTGCATGGAGGAGGTGTATCTGCCCCTAGGAACATCATGAGGAAATGAGAGGTAGGAGAGGTGTGGGGTGATATGTGAATGGTGACTTTTAATAGTGAGAGTATGTCCCTTTCCAGAAGGGGAATGGGGCAATGGCTCATAACGAGAAAGGAGTGAGTGAAGGACAAAAGGGATTTTGAGGGAAAATATGTTTACCTCCTACCACGACTATAGGAGTTTTTGAGGGTGTGGTAGAACCCCAATACTCCCTCAAGTCCGAAAAAGTGGCACCAGTATCCAAAAGGAAGGTAATGAAGCGTCCATCCACCAGGAAGGTCACCCTAGGTTCTTGATTCTTGATGGTAATAGTCTGGAGGGAAGGCCCAGGGCTCCATCATTCCTCCTCTGCCAAGCCCAGGAGAGGCTGGGGTTGCCGGGTGGCTGACCAACCTCCCTTCCGGGTTGTTGGGCAGTCTTCCCCCCAGTGTCTCCTTTGATGGCATGTTGGGCAGGGGTTGTAGGGTGTTCTCGGCGAAGGACAATCCTTACCACATTTGAAGCAAGCTCCAGGGGGTGTCACATTGGGACGGCGTGGTGATGGCCTTCTCTGAATGACCTGGGCCAACATTTGGAATTTGGCATTTTCAGTTCTCTTCCTACGGCATTCACTTTCATCCTCTCTACCATGAAAAACCTTTAAAGAGACAGCGAGGATTTCGGTCTGAGGAGTAGCAGGGCCCTGTTCAAGCTTTTTAAGCTTGGCTTTAATGTCAGAGTATTTTTGGGCCAGAACATATGTCATTATGAGATGACGGCCATCAGGGGTTTCTGGGTCGAGTTATATGCAGTGTTGAAGGGCCTTGGTTAGTCTATCCAGGAATTCTGAAGGTGTTTCCTCCTTCTCTTTAATGACCTCCTGCACCTTTTTAAAGTTAACAGCATTGTGGGTCGCCTTTTTCAGGCCCGCCAAGAGGCAGGATGTAAAAAGGTCATGAGTCTGTAAGCCTTCAGGGGTGTTGTAATCCCATAGGGTTCCTGCTCTGGGACAGCATGAGAGCCCGTGGGGTGGTCAGGATTGGTCCTATGATTTTCATCAGCATGGGCTTGGGCTAGCTCCCAGACCCATTGCCTTTCCTCGGGGAGAAGTGTATTGGCCAAGAGCATGTATATGTCATGATGAGTGAGGCTATATGCTTGCAGGACCCATTGAAACTCCCGAATGTAAGTGGTGGGTTTAGTGGTGATTGAGCCTAACTTGCTCTCTAGCTGAGTAATGTCTGACCTGGAGAAGGGCACGTGGACTCTGATGACACCCTCGGGACCAGCTACCTCACAAAGGGGTGCGATTGTCTTAGGGGTGGGAAGGAGTCCTTTAGACCTGGTAAAAGGAGGACTGAGAGAGGCAGGCGGAGGACAGGAAGGAGAGGGAGGGGAAGGGAGTGTCTCTTTGGAAGAGGAGGAAGTGGAGCAGGCAGAAGAGGACGGAGGGGAGGGGGATAAAATGGAAGGCTGAGGATCCATGGAATCAGGCAGAGGATGAGGAGGGTATTGCAGAAGAGAAGGGGCAGATGGGGCTGGGGAGAATGTGGGGGTTCATCTGCTGGGTTGAATGAGGAAGAATCTGTGAAGTCAGAAGTAGAAGTAGGGAAAGAGAGGGGATTATAAGCAAGGAGGACCTGACGGGGAGGGCAGGAGGAGCAGAGACAAGGTGCTGTGTGGGAAGGCTAATACCTTCAATGCAGGGAATCTCCCTCCACTTTTACAGACGCTGGCAGTAGTTAAAAAGGTCCCAGGGGAGGTTTGGATCTAAGGAGCCTTCTGGAGGCCAATGATTGCCATTATCCAGTGGATATGGAGGCCAATCTTGGGTACAGAATTTAATTAAAAGTTTGGGCTTGATGTCTGGTGTGAGGGAGAGTGTGGCCAGATTTTTTATTAAACATTTGAGAGGTGAGGCTTCAGGTACAGATGAAGAGGTGCCCATTGTCACAGGGAGAGATGGAAGAGAGAGAGAGAGAGAGAGAGAGAGAGATAGAGAGAGAGAGAGAGAGAATAAGAGTAAGCGAGAGAGACAAAGAGAAAACCCGAGCTGGAACGGCTTCCAGGAAATTCAGGGCGAATGGGGGTCACGTGGGTGTCCCCAAAATGACCAGCTGTCGCGAGGAAATACAGAGGGTACTACCTGGTCGTCACCAGTGAAGTGCGATCTGGAAGACCCAATGGGTTTGGAGCCATGGGCAACCTGACGTCAGGAAAGTTTTCGAACGCAGCTGAAAAAGTCAGTAATGAAAACATAACTCCAGCTCCAGCAGAATGCAGTTCTAGGACGGGAGTTCAGTTTTCCCTGAGCAGAGAGGCAGCTTCAGCCAGACACAGCAGCCCTGCAGGAAACAGCAAATCTAGCCGGCAGCAGCAGTGGCAGCAAAGGAGGAAAAACCACAGAGCCTCTAGTGTAAACTCAGAACCCTCATGCCCCAAAGGGAAACGGATCACTAGAGGGTCCACTGTGACCAGTAAAGGTCTTGGTGGGAGGAATTCCCTCTCCCCTACCGGGCGTCTAGAGTGTGCTGGACGATCAGGGTCACAAAACTAGCGGTAGCCCGAAGGAAGTTGGCGAGCTGGGGTCAGGGGAAGCTTACATACATCAGATCAGTGGTGAGTGCAGGAAGCTGGCGTCTTAAAAGAGCGGACCAGGACGGAGTGTCTGGGCGGAACGGGGGACGGGGCTCTTGTTGGAAAGAGCTCACCCGTATCCTCAAACGGGGCACCAGAATGAAAGAACTCCCCACTCAAAGGCACTTCGCCGGGAGAATTCCAATTTTATTGCAAAAAGCTGTGTGCTTATATAGAACTAAGGAGGAGATGAAAGGACTTAGATAAATGGCAGGCAACCTGTTTATTGGCAAGTTCTTTCAGATATCAGCTCCGGAGCCCAGGAGTTAGTTCTCATTGGGGCTAAGGTTCCCCGCCAGCGAGATTTGAAATTGGCACCAGTGGGAGAGTTCACCCGGGCGGGAACTTTTCGCGCCACTTCAGAAAAGAAGAAGGTAGGAAGAAGAAGTCCTTAGGCGCCATGTTGGGGTTTTTCTCTGGGGTATGGCTGCCGTTTATACTTTTTCCAACAATGAGTATACCAGACAGTGCCTTGATTGACTGGTTTTCATTAAAATGGTGTTTAACAGAGATGCCAGAAAGTTGGATCCTGCTGAGTAGTGGGCCTAGAGCAATGGTGGGCAGGTGTGTGATAAAACATCTGTGGTGGGGCCATGTGGATCTGCCATTGGCTTCCAAATGACTTGTCACTGACATGGTCAAACCAGCAGACCCTTATATGTAAAGGCATCTTGTTATATGGAGAGGTTTCAGGACGCTGTTCAAAATCAGGTTGCTATAGTCAAGGGGGCAAGCTATGTGGGATAGAAGCCTGGTTCTTGTATTCTCCTGCAGACCCTGACTCACCACACGTGACAGAACTCCCTCCCGTACTGTGTTCCATTTAAACTCCTTGTATTTCGTGAAGCAAGTACCAAACTTCCAGTGCAGCAGCAAAAAACACCACGAAAATAGAGGATGACCATATGGCTTCACAGTCCACATGGGGAGACATTTAGCCCCCAGGGGCCACAGTTTACCTACAAAGGGAGAATTCAGCAATGCTGCCTCATGTTCATTGGGAAAAAAAGAAACAATGTCCACCAGGTCACATAGATGCAGACCCAGCTTTTATGGTCTCACTAGAAAGGAAGCTAAAGCTCCTGACAACAACATATATTTCAAGTGCCCAACCTCACAGAGAGTTTCCCAAGAAGTCTCTAGGCCAGCAGAATTCCATTTTTGTGGAGTGTTTACCCTGTCCCTTACTTTTGAAAACTCCTCTACCACTTCCAAGATTGTGAACTCCTGATTGTTTTCCATTCCAGATATGTATTCACGGAATTTCTAACTCTTTTCCTCTAATTGTTTCTTACTTGGGGCGAAGGTATTGTCAAGACATTGTTCTGGATAAGAGTGGGAAGATTTTTGTGTAGCACATATTTACATACACATTGGATACATTTTGCAATTTTTCATTCGAAATACTGAAACTCTGACACTAACCCATACCCTACTAGACTCTGACTACTAATCCTAATATGATGGAGAAAAATAACCCAAACAGAATAGAAATACAAGCAGTTCAGAGGAGGCATGGTGAATAGTTGGTCTTGCCTTTTGTATGATATAGGGTAGGAGTTATAAATCTTGTCAATTTTTTTCTTGAAATTGTTCTCCATGTGTTTTTAAAGTTAACACACATGTGAATTCCTGTCTCCCATTTTCTGTAGCCAATTCAGCACATGTATTTTTATATGCACATACAAAATCCTACCTGGAATACATGTACATTTTTGTGAGGTGGCTAACTTGGCAGATACAAAGTATGAGAAGAAATCACTCCTCCTAAATGCTTTTGGAACTGAAAATTCAAACTATGAGTGAGCTTTTTAGTTGAGCAACATTATACATAAATCCATGTTCAGTAAAATTAATATTTTTGAATCTGTGGATGATATATATTTCATGATGAATTTTGATTGGCATATATTTTCTACTTTCCAATGTATTTGTGTGTGTGTGTATATATATATATATACACTCTAGATTTTTCAAAATATGAAATACATGTGTCTTATTATACACTCCCTAAATTCACTAATGTTCATGTATGTGGTTTTATAATCAACTTTTCATAAGATTATTTTCAGAAACATTCATCCACCTGAAATACATATTTGTTTTCTAGTACTGAAAACTTACTTCAGTGAATGGTGCAAACAAATCCTTATATTTCTACAGTAACTGACCCACTTTAACATCAATGCTACTAGATTCCTATGGGACATGATGTGTATTTTGACGTTCAATTTTATTCAACACTGGTACATTTCTATTTCTTCAGTTTTTGTACATCATAAAATGTACATTTCATCCACAAGTTCACAAATTTAAAGACATTTGTAACACATTCAATCACTTCCTGCTTCAGAACACATATATTCCTACTTGTTTTTGACTGCTCATTTCATGAGACTTCTTTCCAAATACATTATTTTCGATTTCCATAATCAATTTTGAAGCAAAACTCACACAGAATTTATGATAAACTACAACCCTAATATTACCATTAGATGTATAACTGGTTGGAATGAATGTATGTATATCAATATAAGATTTGCTATGTATTTTGAGATATAAATTTATTCCAATTTGTAAAGTTGGAACAAGTTATATTATTTATTCACAGTATGGTCTATTCAATCATTCTCTCTATATTCATACACACATGGTACACCTATTTGTGCCCCCAATACTAATTTATACCTCTTCAAAATATTGCTCCCAGAAATGGTGCAAGAAATACTCATGTCACCTGATCTACATATACATTTTATCACAGTAATATTCTGGCAAGAAAATGCAAAGTCACACTTACGATTGTACCAAAGCCTAAATGGAATATGAGTATGGATTATAAAAATCACCCGTGTCCAGGTTGGCTAATGCTCTCAAATGTCAATCCTATTGGTGACTACATATGTGTTTCTTCCTAAGATTATATATTCAACTTCAAGCCTGCTGAAAATGTCTAATCCAATCAATCACTTTATCATTTGCCTGATTTCCTACGTCTCTATTGATATCTGCTTTCCTACATATTTTCCCCAATTCATCATTGTGACCAACTCTTCACATGTGCTGACATTTACATTTTCTCTCTACCTGAAACCCTATTGCTAAAGAACTTTTTTTTCAAATCCTATACTCACTGTTTTTTTCTAATTCTACCAACTATCTTCCTAATCCTACCAACTATCCTTTTTAGACTGGATGTTCTCTTCGACATTCAATCATCCAAGTACAAGGTCCTATAACATTGTGTATAGATTTATCTGAGACACATGTGCAGAACATAATTCAAAGCTAAGTATCCCAATAAAGGATCCAATGCCCTTCTGGGCTTCAAATCTTACCTAGATTTCTGTTTTCATACATATATTTCACCTCTATATATACTTACAAATATCGCAGGTTCCCAATACCATTATTCATCCAGCAGAATGATTCCTAACCCAAATCAAACATGTTATTAACCCTAACCATACTCTTTGCCCTCCATCTAACTTTACAGAAGAGCAGGGACAGAGTTGGTCTTACAATACAGGAACATAAGAGACCTTCCACCTGCTGAGAACCTCAAAGGTCCATGCAGAAATGAACCCTGGGGAAGATAGAGGAAGCTATGAAGGACCTGAGAGAGCAAAAGTCATCTTCCACGACAAACAACCTGGTCAGGATGAATGGGTGTGTCTGAAGCAATCTCTCTCTTCTTAATGTAGAGAAGATGGACCAAACCAGGCCTGTGTGGAGAGCTGCTTCCGGGTGCTATGTTTGATATACCATTCTAACTTGTGAAAGTGTCACAGGAAGTAGGGGCAGCCTCCATCTATTGGGACACTTGGAAGCAAATGTTAGGAAAAAGTGATTGCCTAGGCAGTGACCTCATTCAGTTCCAGAAGGAAGTGACCTACATCACTTTCTTGGTGATGGAACTCTCTGAACTTGGGATCCAAAAAGCCAGGCACCCAGAGGCAGTCCCAGTCCCAGTCCCAGTGGTCTCACATGATTGGATTTACCAAGGACAGAGTCAGTCTTTCTTGGTAACTACTGATGTGAAGATAGCCAAATGCCAAGAGAGCTCTGAAGAGGGGCCTTTCCTGAGAAAGCAGGTAGTGGCTCACCACTGGCACCTGACAATTTCACATTGTTGGCAAGGAGACCAGATCTGAGATAGTATAGCCCATTTTGGGGGAACATAGTATGGCCCATCAGTCAGAGGACACACCGGATAGTTACAGACCTACTTGGGGGAAGGCGGTGACTTTGTGGGTGTGCGTGTGAGTTTGTGGTTTTGTCTCATGATCTGGGAATAGGTAGGAAATTCGCTTTGTTTGGTTTGGATTGGATCGTTTCTAGTAAGTCTTTTGATAAGGCGAGTGTTTTTATGTCTGTTTATCCCACTGTGTCTGTGGTTGTAGATATTAGAAAAGAGAATGCATCAATGGATGTTTCCTGTCTTGTAGAAAGCTTCACAGCATTCATCCTGCCCAATTTATATATGGACTGTGACTTGCCTTATAGATGGGCAACAACTACTATCTTCCTAAGTTCCTGTTTTCTTCTTGAATTGGGGCCACTCTCCAGAATAGGCTCATGGTTTGGTGTCCACAATATGTACCACCTCCAGGCTCTGTGACATGGCCACGTACTGGATAGCTGAAGGGAATGGGATCATCTCAGAAAACTCAGATATCATTCGAGAAACCCTGCTTTGGGCCATTTGCTTACCTATTGTTCTGTTGCCCTGAATGTCAGAAACGTCTTTGTCTCAGTCCACCCCTTTGTGAAGCCTGAAAAAATGGTTTTCAATGGAAATTAATGGGCATCACCTGTAGCTCTTTGCTTAATTGCTTTGGAAAGGGATGTGTCTGCATCAGACTCGTGGCAATGTGTGAGGCTGTTGCATAGATTCTCAGAAACTGATGGATCTAAAGAAAGATTACATGTGTGCTTCCAAAACCAAAATGGCCAAAAAAGCAGTCATTGTGGACGAAGTCTCTCGCCTTCCTCTGTAAGGTTCCTGACCTCCATCAATTGAAAATAGGGATCCTTTGTGTCAAATGAGTTCTTCAAACCCTGCAGAAGATAGCCCATAGGTGCTTGGGTTTTCTCATGATTCCAATTCACATAAAGAATATATACCCGAGAGTCAGTAGGCCTCAAATTCGGGAAGCAGAGCAGTATTTATGGCAGGCCTATTTGATCACTCCTGGTTCTCAGGAAGGGTGTCCAGGCAACCCTGACTTTAGGCAAATGAGGGGCAAGGGAGGTTATTTTGTACACTGTCTTGGACTGATCCCCTCATGGAAACCTCGAACCACAGGTTATGATGAGTGTCTATATGGAAGAAGATGAGGGCCTTGTGGGAGTGCTTTGGTTTTAATTGTGGTCATTTGTGTGGCGGTTGGAAGTGATGACTGGGTCTACCTGGGCTTGAACTCTGGTGTGATTCCCCTTAAAGTCTGAGTTCTGGAACTGATCTCAGAGAAATATTGCCATGAACTGTGTTCAGATTTTAGGAGGCCACGTATGGGATTCGCCCTAGGAAACTGAGATCAAGGACAGGGTGGCTTTCCACAGAGCCTTGGAATCTCAGCTAGGATATCACATGATTTTATTCTGAAAGATTTGGCAGCCATAGTTGAGAATCAGAACACCCTTGGACGTCACATTGAAGACCTCAATGGGCCTGCCTTCATGCGACCTTTTGAAGACTCTATGGGAAGACTTGCCTGTGAGAGTTCTCCAGAGCTTTCATTGAAATGAGCTTCCTCACCATTTAATGGTTCCTGAATGAACTGAAACCCACAGTGTCTCCAACTTCATCCATGAAAAATGGCTAGATAAATACAATGAAATTTTTGAAATTCCAATAATCAGGTGGCACTAGAGAACCTTTGGATGTCTTGTTGCTGATCATTAGTGTACAAGAGAATGCCATGATTGACCGAGTTTCATGATAATGGTGTAGAACAAAGATGCCAGTAAGTTGGAGCCTGCTGAGTAGTGGGCCTATTGCAGTGGTGGGCAGGTGTGTGATAATATATCTGTGGTGTGGCCATGAGGATTTGCCATTGCCTTCCAAATGGCTTGTGACTGACATTGTGCATCCAGCAGAACCTTCTATGTAAAGGCATCTTGTTACATGGAGAGGTTCCAGGGCAAAGTTCAGAGTCAGATTTCTATGTACAAGGGGGCAAGGTCTGTGAGATATAACCTGGTTATTGCATTCTCCTGCAGACCCTGACCCACCACAAGTGACAGAACTCCCTCCAAAACTGGGTCCCAGTTGAACTCTTTGTATTTCATGAAGCAAATACCAAACTCCCAGTGCAGCAGCACGAAACACCACGAAAAGTGGAGGATAAAAAAATGGCTTCACAGTCCACACGGGGAGACACTTAGCACCCAGTGGCCACAGTTTACCTACAAAGAGAAAATTCAGCACTGCTGCCTTATGTTCATTAGAATACAAGAAACCATGTCCTCCAGGTCACATAGATTCAAACCCATCTTTGATGGTCTCACTAGAAAGGAAGCTAAAGCTCCTTACAACAACATATATTTCAAGTGCCCAACCTCAGAGGAAGTTCCTCAAGAAGTCTTTAGGCCGTCAGAGCTCCATGTTTTTGGAGTGTTAATTGTTAGACCACGACACAAGAAAAGACCACTGACTCTAATTAAAATCATATTAAATTAATCTTATTATTTCTACCTTTCATGCTGCCTCCCCTCCCAAAACAGCCGGAACAAGACAGCAACCCCAGCTTTCCTACAGCCCAGCTTTATAGCCCAGAAAGTTACACAAAAGGGGTGTTACAGATAACAGAACTCTGACAAGCATCACACTAATGGTAGTTTAGGTTTTTTTTGCTGTCCCTACATCAGAATTCAGAGGACCATTAGAGCCTCAGAGAGGGATGTTGTCTGGCCAGAGAAGGCAAATATTTATGATGTGTCACTAAAGTTTCAGAGAGGGCTGCTATCTGGTCAGAGAGCCGGGCATGCGTGAGTTCAAGGCACGGGCAGGCATTTCAAGCAGGTTCAGAATTTGCAGTAATTTATGGTAAAGCCAAAATTACCTTTTCATGGCTTTGTGGCAAGATGGCTCTCAATTTTAATAAAAGATCAGGTTGGGTCTATCATTTCCCCCTTTTCTCTGTGTCCCTTTCAAATCTTTAATAGATTAGGGGAAGAGCACTGAGGAAATTTTAATCCCTCAGGTAAGATTCTCCAAATTTTTAGAACTTACCCAAAACCGATCTCCCTGATTTTACCAGACTTAATTAATTACTTATATTGATAGTCTACTTATCTTTCTCTCTATTGTTGTAAGAAGAGTGGCGTCAATCATTATTTCTTCTTCTGACCTGAGACAGGCTGAAGTGAGTGGGCATGGCGTGAGGGACATGAGTTGCCTTTTATAAGTCAGTTGGGGGACATGAGTTGCCTTTTAGAAGTCATTTCGGATTGAAGTCTGGTTGGGGAAGAACAGGTTGTAAAGTCATCTGGGGATGGGTTCTTCTATGAGAGAAACAAAAACCATGAGTACTGAATAAATGTTGCAGCAGCCGGAACATGTTACTGTATAGAAGTTCCCTCACCAGTCTTTAATATCCCCAGTTATCAGGACTATCAAATTAATATTTAACTTTTAGTGTTACAGTTGTCCTTCCCCATAAGATATAGTTTAACAATGTAATGTCATCTGATCTTGTAAAATCCTTTTTCTAGTATGACCTCTGCGTCTAATAGAGAAACCTTTAATTCTGTTACTCAGGGCTGGATAATCGTACTAGCAAACACCAAGCCTACCTGTGTTGGTTAGGAATATCTGCAGGCCTTAAATTAAAAATTTCTGCCTCTGGCAGCTCTTCTTGATAGTCTCTTTTTATAAGTATCAGGCATTCCTGTCTGAGAATCCTTCTTTGTAGCCTCCAGTCTTACTTATTTTGGGAGGCTAAAATAAAGTGCATACTTTAAAATATTATTATTATTATTATTATTATTATTATTATTATTATTATTTAAAATGCCCAGGAATGGCTGAATTTTCGTCTTAACTGTCTTTCCAAAGTGTTTGAGATGAAGCAGTCAAACGGACTTTTGTTTCTATCTATTGTTAACAGTCAGCTGAGCTTTATGGGAGTCAATTCTGGAAAAATGAGAGCACATTTTCAATTCTGCTAGTGCCATTTGCGCTAGGTGGGTCCAGGTCTTCCTTGACCATTTATCTTCCCTCAGAAGCATCAGGGATATCTCCTTTCTCTGATGACTCTCCTCTTCATAACAAATGCACTGATTGGCTTTCTGTTCTCCAGTGGTCTCATTAATCTCCCTGATCAGGAGGTTATGTGGCTCAGAGTTGCAAAGCTCTTTAGAGAAGTCCCCTGTTCCCTGGATTCAGATGGACTCAGAGGGTAAGAGCCAAATATTGGTTTTCTTGGCCCTTTTCATTTAACTTTAATTTTAAATCCTAATCTTAAACATCCAGCAAATTAATTTTAACAGCCTTATATTAAGAGTACTAGACTTTAATGTCTATAACTTTATAATTATCTTTTT